>NW_025228182.1:0-76857 GCF_018294505.1 Triticum aestivum | reverse complement strand
TTTTTTTTCTCTCGTTTTTTCTCTCTCTTTTTTTTCTCCCTCTTTCCAAAACAAACTAGATAAGATGCAGATTGGATCAAGTGAAGATGTGAACGATCTCAACTATTATTATGACAATGAATGGTGGGTAGCACGTGGTGGAAATTGATGGATGGGTGGTGGACAGCGGAAGAGATAATGATGCAGCGGTGGCGTGACTAATGTGAACAGAACTCGAAACTCTAAACGAACTAGACACTAAGACCAGCAACTCGACACGATGATGCAATCGATAATTCAACTATGCAATCAATGAAAAGAAAATTGCAACGGCTCAGACTGGCTTGGACCAAGGATGAATAGATCTAACTCTTTTTTGTGGCTTTTTCCTGGACAATAGGTAAGAAAGTAAATCTAATCTAGGAAAACTGGAAATTCTCACCGAGCAACCTGAAAACTGATACCACTTGATAGAGGCGAGGGTGTCCCGATCTTTCGATGAGATGATAACTATCGATTTGGTGGAGACGACTTTGACGATCCGACTACAAACGTGCACGACGTTGCGCCTTAGCAATCGCTAAACCAATCTCCTGAGGTTACTGACGATGCCGGAAGCACGGTCAGCCTGACCACGAAGGTCTATTCCTGCAAGCAATTGAAGAACGAGCAAGAATATGATAAAGCAATCTGAATATTGCAAATATATATGAGGTATTGATAATGGTGGGGATCCGTAAGCGGTCTTGGTCTGGTCGTTGGACACAAACGAAGTACACGAAGTTGCAATGGCTAACTTTTAACTAAACAAATCCCAAGGAAAAGCTACTAGATGGATCTACTTATATAGGAGCAAGGGGTGGCGGCCAAGGAGGTGGGAGGACGTCCCAAGGCAGCCTAAAACTAAATCTAGGTCGTACAAAGCCAATGGGCCCAAGTGGAAGTGATGTAACACCTTTGGACTTGTAGTTTGACTCGGATTCTGCTGCAGCATCAGATTGTTTCGTCCACAACTCAACGCTCCGGACGAATTTGAAGGTGATTCCAATTGGGTTGGAAAGTGCACGAAATCTAGTTTCCAACAAAAAAAGAATCACCCAATTCGGAGTCCGTATGAAAAACTTGTGTGCGTTTTGAGTCAGGTATGTCTGTGCAGTCCGAATCTGAATCCAGAACGTGAGAGACTTGGACTCTATCTTCTCTTGGGCCAAAAGTGACGTGAGAGAACTTTTTGGACAGCAAATAAACATCTCTTTCTTCCTTATCTTCATATGTGGATTGTACAAATGTCCCATACACCTGCAATTAGACAAAACACAAAAGTGTGTGAAGTATTTTTGTTTTGGATAACACAAATAGATTATTGAATAGTTTGCACTAGAAATCACCTGACAAATATGCATATATGCAATATTTTTGGTCATATCCAAGGTAGTCATGTCCTCATCACAAACGAAGTACACGAAGTTGCAATGGCTAACTTTTAACTAAACAAATCCCAAGGAAAAGCTACTAGATGGATCTACTTATATAGGAGCAAGGGGTGGCGGCCAAGGAGGTGGGAGGACGTCCCAAGGCAGCCTAAAACTAAATCTAGGTCGTACAAGGCTCATGGGCCCAAGTGGAGGTGATGTAACACCTTTGGACTTGTAGTTTGACTCGGATTCTGCTGCAGCATCAGATTGTTTCGTCCACAACTCAACGCTCCGGACTAATTTGAAGGTGATTCCAATTGGGTTGGAAAGTGCACGAAATCTAGTTTCCAACAAAGAAAGAATCACCCAATTCGGAGTCCGTATGAAAAACTTGTGTGCGTTTTGAGTCAGGTATGTCTGTGCAGTCCGAATCTGAATCCAGAACGTGAGAGACTTGGACTCTATCTTCTCTTGGGCCAAAAGTGACGTGAGAGAACTTTTTGGACAGCAAATAAACATCTCTTTCTTCCTTATCTTCATATGTGGATTGTACAAATGTCCCATACACCTGCAATTAGACAAAACACAAAAGTGTGTGAAGTATTTTTGTTCTGGATAACATAAATAGGTTATTGAATAGTTTGCACTAGAAATCACCTGACAAATATGCATATATGCAATATTTTTGGTCATATCCAAGGTAGTCATGTCCTCATCATCCTTCCCTTCTTGAAAATAAAGCCGTCCTCGGCGTTGCTTAATCTGAAATGTGGCTAACAAAAGAGACAAGGTGTACATGTTGTATATGTATATGTCATCCATTTTTACTTCCCTTGATTTTTGCATATATGACACATGAATAGATGAGTAACTTGCATAGTTCATAAAATCTAAAGCCAAAAAATTAGCACAAGAAATAGAAGGCATGAAAATATTGCAACTCAGTTTGCACATATAAGTGAAGCTCTTATTCATTTCAAAAGATTGACAATGTTCATCATTAAACCATCCCAACATTGGTGAATAAACCTTACTTGCATCAAATTTACATGCTACAACATGCTTAAATAAGCAAACATGCAATAAGTCATTCAACACAGAATCATCACCAAGATTAGAGGTCATATCAAAATGATTAAACATTGGTTCTTTTGCATCAATAGTTAATTCAATGGGTGCACTCAAAATTGTTGGTATTTCAGTTGTTTGATCACATGGCAAAGTCAAATTATCAACGTAGTCCTCTAAAATAGGTGGTGTGATCAAAGTAGTGGGTAGCTCATCAGATGGTGCATTCAAATTGACCACGCATTCATCATTCTCATGTAGAGATGGAAGATCAGTACCTTTTTCATTACCTCTTATGATCAACTCAGATGATGTAGCCACTCTCGGGGGCGATGTGTCACATGGTGGAGGTGATGTAGTCCTGACAACAACGGATGTGGTTGTCATAGTATGCCTAGTAGTTGAAGGAACAATCATATCAACTCTTGGAATGTGCACCGTGCGCTTGTTCTTCTCGTGGCCAACACGTCGTTTTATTTCCTGTTCAGCTTTGCAAGCAAGATGAAACAAATGGTCCATAGGATAACACTCTTCATGAATTAGTATCTCTTGAATATCACGGTTTAATCCTCCCCAAAATCTATCCATAAAATCATCTTCATTTTCTTCTAAAGAAGAATGCAACAAGGTAGTTTGTAAATCATCATAATATTTTGTTACAGTTTCACTACCTTGTTTTAAGTGTTGCAACTTCTTAATCATGTCACGAGTATAATAAGCAGGGACGAAAGTATGTCGCATAGCAAGTTTCAAATCATCCCAAGTAGTAGGTATATAATCAGGGTGTAACCGACAATATTCACTCCACCAAACCAAAGCATAACCAGTGAAAGAACCAACTGCAACCTTAACCTTTTTATGTTCATCGAAATTATGGGAAGCAAATATATTTTTTATGTCGAACTCCCATTCAATATATAAAGCAGGTTTAAAACGGCCATTAAATGGTGGTATAGATACATTAACCTGATCATGTGCATTTGGATGTTTGTGCACCTCTCGTGACGGTTGTGGTATTTGCAAAGGTGGTGGCACGTCTCCCGCGATCGACAAAGCCCATGAATTGACTCTGGATCCTGTCATGATTAGTAGAACAAGAAACAAAACCCAAAAATAATGTTCCTATAACTACTAGGATGTGGTGGTAAAACGCTCACAGTAAAGCAAATATCAATGTCTTACAAGTTCTTACCATGCAGCAGGCGGTGATCGGCAACCAGCGGTGTCAAGTAACTCCGAATATTGAGTAAAGCGATTGCCAGGGGAGCGTACGTATACACGGTGTAGAAATATGTGGAGCTGGGTTGGCTATATATGGTAGCAAAAGATTAGCAATAATCAATTCAAAGATGCAATGTTGAATAAACACTCAACGACGGTACTGTGCTGGTCCTAGGCTAGACCGGACTAGAGACGCGAGCCTAGAACACTAATGAGGTCACGGCATAGCACAACTAGCATCAATGAAGGATAAGTAGCTCTGGACAGCAATATATAAGTGAAGATCACAACGGCAGTAAAGATAATGATGAATAACAACTGGCAAGCAGGATATATAACAACTCTCTCTCCAATTTTCCTCTTGAAAAGTTTTCTACTAACTCAAGCTTTCCAATGCAGAAAGAATCACTCAATTCCGAATTGATATGAGGAGTCAAAGAATTCTAAAACACGCTTGAAAAATTGGAACAAGCTGTGTTCATGAACTTCGGAGGGCAAAAAGACCTATTTAGAAGCCGATTTTGAGGTGTCAAATATTGAACTAGCTTCTGCAACTATTTATATGCGGCTCGTCGCTAGCTTCAATTTGAGTACTCACGGAGCCAAAACGGACTTCGTATGAGGAAGATACACCTGTTTTACTGAATAGTGCGCAAAACAGATTCCAATCCGAATTCAGGTACGAGATTGATTCTAGATAGATCCAATTTTTTTTCTTCTCTCTTTTTTTTCTCACGCTTTTTTTCTTTTTCTTCTCTCACTTTTTCTTTTTTTTCCTTTTTTCTCTTTTTTTTCTCTATCTTTTTTTTCAAGACAAACTAGATAAGATGCAGATTGGATCAGGCAAAGATGTGAATGACCTCAACTATGATTATGACAATGAACAGTGCGTAGCACGTGGTGGAAATTAATAGATGGGATGGTGGACAGCGGAAGGGATAATGATGCAGCGGCGGCGTGACTAATGTGAACAGAACTCGAAACTCTAAAGGAACTAGACGCTAAGACCAGCAACTTACACGACGATGCAACCGATAATTCAACTATGCAAGCAATGAATAGAAAATTGCAAAGGCTTAGACTGGCTTGGATAAAGGATGAACAGATCTAACTTTTTTTTGTGTGGCTTTTTCTTGGACAATAGGTAAGAAAATAAATCTAATCTAGGAAAACTGGAAATTCTCACCGAGCAACCTGAAAACTGATACCACTTGATAGAGGCGAGGGTCCCGATCTTTCGATGAGATGATAACTATCGATTTGGTGGAGACGACTTTGACGATCCGACTACAAACATGCCCGACGTTGCGCCTTAGCAATCGCTAAACCAATCTCCTGAGGTTACTCACGATGCCGGAAGCACGGTCAGCCTGACCACGAAGGTCTATTCCTGCAAGCAATCGAAGAACGAGCAAGAATATGATAAAGCAATCTGAATATTGCAAATATATATGAGGTATTGATAATGGTGGGGATCCGTAATCGGTCTTGGTCTGGTCGTTGGACACAAACGAAGTACACGAAGTTGCAATGGCTAACTTTTAACTAAACAAATCCCAAGGAAAAGCTACTAGATGGATCTACTTATATAGGAGCAAGGGGTGGCGGCCAAGGAGGTGAGAGGACGTCCCAAGGCAGCCTAAAACTAAATCTAGGTCGTACAAGGCTCATGGGCCCAAGTGGAGGTGATGTAACACCTTTGGACTTGTAGTTTGACTCGGATTCTGCTGCAGCATCAGATTGTTTCGTCCACAACTCAACGCTCCGGACGAATTTGAAGGTGATTCCAATTGGGTTCGAAAGTGCACGAAATCTAGTTTCCAACGAAAAAAGAATCACCCAATTCGGAGTCCGTATGAAAAACTTGTGTGCGTTTTGAGTCAGGTATGTCTGTGCAGTCCGAATCTGAATCCAGAACGTGAGAGACTTGGACTCTATCTTCTCTTGGGCCAAAAGTGACGTGAGAGAACTTTTTGGACAGCAAATAAACATCTCTTTCTTCCTTATCTTCATATGTGGATTGTACAAATGTCCCATACACCTGCAATTAGACAAAACACAAAAGTGTGTGAAGTATTTTTGTTCTGGATAACATAAATAGATTATTGAATAGTTTGCACTAGAAATCACCTGACAAATATGCATATATGCAATATTTTTGGTCATATCCAAGGTAGTCATGTCCTCACTTGATAGAGGCGAGGGTGTCCCGATCTTTCGATGAGATGATAACTATCGATTTGGTGGAGACGACTTTGACGATCCGACTACAAACGTGCACGACGTTGCGCCTTAGCAATCGCTAAACCAACTCCGAGAGGTTATTGACCATGCTGGAGCACGATCAACCTGACCACGAAGGTCTATTCCTGCAAGCAATCAAAGAACGAGCAAGAATATGATAAAGCAATCTGAATATTGCGAATATATATGAAGTATTGATAATGGTGGGGATCCGGAAGCGGTCTTGGTCTGGTCGTTGGACACAAACGAAATACACGAAGTTGCAATGGCTAACTTTTAACTAAACAAATCCCAAGCAAAAAGCTACTAGATGGATCTACTTATATAGGAGCAAGGGGTGGCGGCCAAGGAGGTGGGAGGACGTCCCAAGGCAGCCTAAAACTAAATCTAGGTCGTACAAGGCTCATGGGCCCAAGTGGAGGTGATGTAACACCTTTGGACTTGTAGTTTGACTCGGATTCTGCTGCAGCATCAGATTGTTTCGTCCATAACTCAACGCTCCGGACGAATTTGAAGGTGATTCCAATTGGGTTGGAAAGTGCACGAAATCTAGTTTCCAACAAAAAAAGAATCACCCAATTCGGAGTCTGTATGAAAAACTTGTGTGCGTTTTGAGTCAGGTATGTCTGTGCAGTCCGAATCTGAATCCAGAACGTGAGAGACTTGGACTCTATCTTCTCTTGGGCCAAAAGTGACGTGAGAGAACTTTTTGGACAGCAAATAAACATCTCTTTCTTCCTTATCTTCATATGTGGATTGTACAAATGTCCCATACACCTGCAATTAGACAAAACACAAAAGTGTGTGAAGTATTTTTGTTCTGGATAACATAAATAGATTATTGAATAGTTTGCACTAGAAATCACCTGACAAATATGCATATATGCAATATTTTTGGTCATATCCAAGGTAGTCATATCCTCATCAAACACACACACGGATAGATAAATGGGGTCGTGCAACCAAGGAATGAGCACAAAATGTGGAGTCCACGGAAAACGCTCGTGTTGCACAACTCAAGAGAGACGCTAGCATGATTGCTCAATAGGTGGATACGACACTTGTGCACAACCTATAAGATGCAAAATGCATAAACTTTCTATCCCAAGTATGCTATGTATGTATGGTTCCCAGTGTTTCTCTCCAGATGATCGAATATGACAATTTTATGTGCAATGGGGTATGATGCTATGGCACTTGCTCACGAGCTCTTTGCTCTCTTTTTGCTTAAAAGCTTTTTCTCTTTTTTTCTATGGCCAATTTGCACAATGCACAAACCAAGATAGCAATTCTATATATGCGGGAACAATATTGTGACACAAAGGATGATATGATAGCAAGATGATACCAATATGATATGGTATGTATGCAATGGAATGGTGGATCACTAATGTGCACAAGTAACATTGCCGGCAATACTCAAATGGCCAGTCTCGATAGGTAAGTAACGCAAAATGGGCTAGGGGTTAACAATGCAATTGCAAGGGGAATATACAATGGTGTCATCGAGGTTACCGTCCTTTGCGTTGACGAGTAGCGGTGTTCTTGATATAGATAACAAGATGATGTAGACCCGTCCCTAAGTAGCCGAAACACCTTAGGAAACGGTAAAAAACCGCAAACTCAAAATCTCAAGAACAAAAGTCAAATGGTGGAAGTGGAAATGGCAATGTGGAAGTAGTGGTGGTTTGTGAAGAAGCAAATGTCCCTAAGTAGCCGAAACACCTTAGGAGACTCACGTCGCCACTCAAACAACCACAAATGCTAAATGGAGTAAAATGGGTTAGGTTGCGGAAGGCTATGGTGGTTTTGCGGATGATATGGTGGAAGGCCTAGGAAAAGATGCCAAAATGTCAAAATTTTGATGGAGTCAAATGGTGTGGGAACCTATCTAGGTGGATGGGGGATGTCAATAGCTACTCAACAAGCTAAAGAACGCTAAAATCAGACTCCGGATGTGGAAGTTACGGCCGAAATGGTGAAGTGCACACGGCTGTTTCTGGGAGGGCCATGCACACGGGGTCTAGGGCCCGTGGGTACGGGGTCCCGTGCGCACGGCACACGTACCGAGGGCACGGGGTCACCTGGGACTCGCGGGATTGGATGATTTCTTGGCGATTTGGGCTCCAAATGGATGGATCTCGTGGATGGGGTGTAGCTGGGGGTAGGGGGTGGTGTGGGGTGGTGGGGGGTGGTGGGGCAGATGATGAGGACATCAATACAATTGTTACACCCACAACCCCTGCTGCTATAAATACTGGACCAATTACTAGAGCTCGCACACGCCAACTAAATTACCAGGTACTTTCGTTTCTTGGTAATGATTCTAATGTTCATGAGAATATGATGCTGCCTAAATTGGATACATTTGTTTTGCTTACAAATGAAGGGCCTAGCTTGGAGAAGGATGAACATTGGATTAAGAACAAGCATGCAGATGATGGCATGCGCAAGGGGAACAAGAACAGAGTTACAAGTGATGATTTCAGGACTTTGAAGCCACCATAATGGGTGCATGAAGCCTTGGACGAAATATACAAGATGCCACTTCATAAATTTCGTCCCAAGGCTATTATAGGTGCTGCGTCACCTTATTATTGGGCCAGACCCATGTAATTTCGAAATACATAAGTATAGGCTATTTTTAGAGTCCGTATGTGTGGGGAAACAAGAGATAGGGTTGATTTCGGACCCCTCCACCAAGGGTCACGAAATTCCCCCCTCTTCCTCCATATATACAGCCCTTAGGGCATCGTTTAGACTTTGGGTTTTGTTTAGATTAAAAGTTCGCCATAGCTGCAACTTTGCGTACTTCGTTTGTGTTCAACGACCAGACAAAGGCGTCACAGAACCCCACCTTGATCAATAAAGCTTTCATCTTATATTCGCAATATCCATATTGCAATCTCAGTTTCTTGCTTGTTCTTCGTTTGCTCGCAGGAAACAGACCCTCGTGGTCAGGTTGATCGTGCTCCGGCGTGGTTAATAACCTCTCGGAGTTGGTTTAGCGATTGCTAAGGCGCGACGTCCTCGCACGTTCGTAGTCGGATCGTCAAAGTCGACTGCCACCAAAGCGATATCCATCATCTCATCAAAAGACGGGACACCTTTGCCTCTATCAAGTGGTATCAGAGCAAGTTCGTCGTTAACGATGGATTTGTGTTTCGTGCTAACAAGCTATGCATTCCAGCTAGCTCCGTTCGTCTTTTGTTGTTGCATGAGGCGCATGGAGGAGGATTAATGGGACACTTTGGCGTGAAGAAGACGGAGGACGTACTTGCTACACATTTCTTTTGGCCAAAGATGAGACGGGATGTTGAGCTTTTTATTGCTCGCTGCACTACATGTCAAAAAGCTAAGTCACGACTCAATCCTCATGGTTTATATATGCCTTTGCCTGTACCTAGTGTTCCTTGGGAGGATATATCTATGGACTTTGTTTTAGGTTTACCTCGAACAAAGAAGGGGAGGGATAGCATATTTGTTGTCGTGGATAGATTCTCGAAAATGGCACACTTTATACCATGTCATAAAAGCGATGATGCTGTTAATGTTGCTGATTTGTTCTTTCGTGAAATTATTCGCTTGCATGGTGTGCCAAATACTATTGTTTCAGACCGTGGTACTAAATTTCTTAGCCACTTTTGGATATGTTTATGGGCTAAGTTGGGGACTAAACTGCTTTTTAGTACTACTTGTCACCCCCAAATTGATGGACAAACTGAAGTAGTCAATAGAACATTGTCTACTATGCTTAGGGCTGTTTTGAAGAATAATAAGAAAATGTGGGAGGAATGCTTGCCTCATATTGAATTTGCTTATAATCGTTCATTGCATTCTACTACTAAGATGTGCCCTTTTGAAGTTGTGTATGGTTTCCTACCTCGTGCACCTATTGATTTGTTGCCTCTTCCATCTTCGGAGAAGGTTAATTTTGATGCTAAACAACGTGCTGAATTGATTTTAAAAATGCATGAGTTAACTAAGGAAAACATTGAGCGTATGAATGCTAAATATAAACTTGCTGGAGATAAGGGTAGAAAACATGTTGTGTTTGCACCTGGAGATCTTGTTTGGTTACATTTGCGTAAGGATAGATTTCCGGATTTGCGCAAATCAAAGTTAATGCCACGTGCTGATGGTCCCTTTAAGGTGTTAAAGAAAATAAATGATAATGCATATAAACTTGAGCTGCCTGCAGATTTTGGGGTTAGTCCCACTTTTAACATTGCATATTTGAAGCCTTATTTGGGTGAGGAAGATGAACTTCCGTCGAGGACGACTTTATTTCAAGAAGGGGAGGATGATGAGGACATCAATACAATTGTTACACCCACAGCCCCTGCTGCTATAAATACTGGACCAATGACTAGAGCTCGCGCACGCCAACTAAATTACCAGGTACTTTCATTTCTTGGTAATGATTCTAATGTTCATGAGAATATGATGTTGCCTAAATTGGATACATTTGTTTTGCTTACAAATTGATAGAGGCAAAGGTGTCCCGTCTTTCGATGAGATGATGGATATCGCTTTGGTGGCAGTCGACTTTGACAATCCGACTACGAACGTGCGAGGACGTCGCGCCTTAGCAATCGCTAAACCAACTCCGAGAGGTTATTGACCACGCCGGAGCATGATCAACCTGACCACGAGGGTCTGTTTCCTGCAAGCAAATGAAGAACTAGCAAGAAACTGAGATTGCAATCTGGATATTGTGAATATAAGATGAAAGCTTTATTGATCAAGGTGGGGTTCTGTGACGCCTTTGTCTGGTCGTTGAACACAAACGAAGTACGCGAAGTTGCAGCTATGGCGAACTCTTAATCTAAACAAAACCCCAAAGTCTAAACGATGCCCTAAGGGCTGTATATATGGAGGAAGAGGGGGGAATTTCGTGGCCCTTGGTGGAGGGGTCTGAAATCAACCCTATCTCTTGTTTCCCCACACATACGGACTCTAAAAATAGCCTATACTTATGTATTTCGAAATTACATGGGCCTGGCCCAATAATAAGGTGATGCAGCACCTAAAATAGCCTCGGGATGAAATTTATGAAGTGGCATCTTGTATATTTCGTCCAAGGCTTCATGCACCCATTATGGTGGCTTCAAAGTCCTGAAATCATCACTTGTAACTCCATTCTTGTTCCCCTTGCGCATGCCATCATCTCCATGCTTGTTCTTGCTTCAATGTTCATACTTCTCCAAGCTAGGCCCTTCATTTGTAAGCAAAACAAATGTATCCAATTTAGGCAGCATCATATTCTCATGAACATTAGAATCATTACCAAGAAACGAAAGTACCTGGTAATTTAGTTGGCGTGCGCGAGCTCTAGTAATTGGTCCAGTATGTATAGCAGCAGGTGTTGTGGGTGTAACAATTGTATTGATGTCCTCATCATCCTCCCCTTCTTGAAATGAAGTCGTCCTCGACGGAAGTTCATCTTCCTCACCCAAATAAGGCTTCAAATCTGCAATGTTAAAAGTGGGACTAACCCCAAAATCTGCAGGCAGCTCAAGTTTATATGCATTATCATTTATTTTCTCTAACACCTTAAAGGGACCATCAGCCCGTGGCATGATCTCTGATTTGCGCAAATCAGGAAATCTATCCTTACGCAAATGTAACCAAACAAGATCTCCACGTGCAAACACAACATGTTTTCTACCCTTATCTCCAGCAAGTTTATATTTAGCATTCATACGCTCAATGTTTTCCTTAGTTAACTCATGCATTTTTAAAATCAATTCAGCACGTTGTTTAGCATCAAAATTAACCTTCTCCGAAGATGGAAGAGGCCACAAATCAATAGGTGCACGAGGTAGGAAACCATACACAACTTCAAAAGGGCACATCTTAGTAGTAGAATCCAATGAACGATTATAAGCAAATTCAATATGAGGCAAGCATTCCTCCCACATTTTCTTATTACTCTTCAAAACAGCCCTAAGCATAGTAGACAATGTTCTATTGACTACTTCAGTTTGTCCATCAATTTGGGGGTGACAAGTAGTACTAAAAAGCAGTTTAGTCCCCAACTTAGCCCATAAACATCTCCAAAAGTGGCTAAGAAATTTAGTATCACGATCTGAAACAATAGTATTTGGCACACCATGCAAGCGAATAATTTCACAAAAGAACAAATCAGCAACATTAACAGCATCATCGCTCTTATGACATAGTATAAAGTGTGCCATTTTCGAGAATCTATCCACGACAACAAATATGCTATCCCTCCCCTTCTTTGTTCGAGGTAAACCTAAAACAAAGTCCATAGATATATCCTCCCAAGGAACACTAGGTACAGGCAAAGGCATATATAAACCATGAGGATTGAGTCGTGACTTAGCTTTTTGACATGTAGTGCAGCGAGCAATAAAACGCTCAACATCCCGTCTCATCTTTGGCCAAAAGAAATGTGTAGCAAGTACGTCCTCCGTCTTCTTCACGCCAAAGTGTCCCATTAATCCTCCTCCATGCGCCTCCTGCAACAACAAAAGACGAATGGAGCTAGCTGGAATGCATAGCTTGTTAGCACGAAACACAAATCCATCGTTAACGACGAACTTCTTCCACATTCTTCCTTCTTTACAATTCTGCATTACATCTTTAAAATCAGCATCATGCACATATTGATCTTTGATGGTCTCCAAACAAAATATTTTGAAGTCAAGTTGTGAAAGCATAGTATAGCGGCGAGACAATGCATCAGCAATAACATTTTCTTTTCCCTTCTTGTGTTTAATGACATAAGGAAAAGTCTCAATGAATTCAACCCATTTAGCATGTCTACGATTCAGTTTAGCTTGACTTTTAATATGTTTCAAAGATTCATGATCAGAATGTATAACAAATTCTTTGGGCCATAAATAATGTTGCCATGTTTCTAAAGTCCGAACAAGAGCATATAATTCTTTATCATAAGTAGAATAATTCAGACTAGGCCCACTCAATTTTTCAGAAAAGTATGCAACAGGTTTGCCATCTTGTAATAACACACCTCCTAATCCAATTCCACTAGCATCACATTCAAGCTCAAAAGTCTTATTAAAATCAGGAAGATGGAGTAAAGGAGCATGTGTCAACTTATCTTTCAATACCGAGAAGGCTTCTTCCTGTGCGGTACCCCAAAGAAAAGGCACATCTTTCTTTGTAAGCTCATTGAGAGGTGCAGCAATGGTGCTGAAATCTCTCACAAAACGCCTCTAGAACCCAGCGAGGCCAAGAAAACTCCTCACTTGTGTGATCGTTTTGGGTTGCGGCCAACTCTCAATAGCTTCAATCTTGGCTTTATCAACTTCAATTCCCTGTGGAGTAACAACATAGCCAAGAAAAGATACTCGGTCGGTGCAAAAGGTGCACTTCCCAAGGTTACCAAACAAACGTGCATCACGTAGAGCAATAAAAACAGCACGTAAATGTTCCAAATGTTCTTCCAAAGATCTGCTATAAATCAATATGTCATCAAAGTAAACTACCACAAATCGTCCAATGAAAGCACGTAAAACTTCGTTCATTAATCTCATGAAAGTACTAGGTGCATTAGTTAACCCAAAAGGCATGACTAACCACTCATATAATCCAAACTTAGTTTTGAATGCTGTTTTCCATTCATCTCCCAATTTCATACGAATTTGATGGTATCCACTACGCAAATCAACTTTGGAGAATATTGTAGAGCCACTCAATTCATCAAGCATATCATCTAGCCTAGGAATAGGATGAGGATAACGAATAGTAATATTATTAATGCCTCTACAATCAACACACATACATGATGTACCATCCTTTTTCGGCACTAGAATAATAGGAACAGCACAAGGACTAAGGGATTCGCGTATATAACCTTTGTCGAGAAGCTCTTTTACTTGACGCATAATCTCCTTCGTCTCCTCTGGATTGGTACGGTATGGTGCACGGTTTGGCAGTGAAGCACCGAGAATTAAGTCAATCTGATGCTCAATCCCTCGAATAGGCGGTAATCCCGGTGGCACGTCTTGTGGAAAGACGTCAGCGAACTCCTGCAAAATGTTAGTGACAGCAGGAGGCAAAGAGGAAGGCACGTCCTCGAATGAAAATAATGCCTCTTTGCGCACAAAAGCATAGCAAACAGATTTGCTGAAATCTAGCTCATCAATATCAGATTTGGTGGTAAATAAACATGCACTTTTCAATTTAATTTCAGAAGCAACACTAGATGGTTTATTATTAGGCTTCATTTGTTGCTCAAATTCTTTTGCCACAATCTGATTTTCACTCTTATTCGTCTCCTGTTTTGCTTTATTAGCTCTATTAATATCATCTTCCAAAATGGAATCAGGAGTCATAGGAAGCAAAGTAATATTTTTATCCTTATGAACAAGAGTATAGTGATTGTTTCTACCATGATGTACAGAATTTTTATCAAATTGCCATGGTCTACCAAGTAATAAGGAACATGCTTGCATAGGTACCACATCACAATCAACATAATCAGCATATGTAGAGATACTAAAATGCACACGAACAGTACGTGTTACCTTAACCTTGCCGCTGTTGTTGAACCATTGGATGTAGTAAGGATGTGGATGTGGTCTTATGGTGAGAGAAAGCTTCTCCACCATCTCCATGCTAGCCAAGTTGTTGCAGCTCCCTCCATCTATGATGACGCGCACAGAACGTTCTTTCACAACTCCCTTGGTATGGAACAAATTGTGCCTCTGATTTTGCTCAGCTTGTGTGACCTGCACACTCAAAACACGTTGAGCAACTAAACATTCATACCTGTCAGCGTCTTCAGGAGCCATGTATTGCGTCTCATGATCAGAATAATCTCCACCATGTTCTTCACGTGTAATAAGAGCCAAAGTCTCCTCATCATAGTCACTAGCGGACTCATATCCACCATCCGCGGTAGCAATCATCACACGCGGAGATTTGCATTCTCTCGCATAATGACCTCCTCCCTTACAACGACGACAAATAATATCACTTGTTTTGCTTACAAATGAAGGGCCTAGCTTGGAGAAGGATGAACATTGGAGCAAGAACAAGCATGGAGATGATGGCATGCGCAAGGGGAACAAGAACGGAGTTACAAGTGATGATTTCAGGACTTTGAAGCCACCATAATGGGTGCATGAAGCCTTGGACGAAATATACAAGATGCCACTTCATAAATTTCGTCCCGAGGCTATTTTAGGTGCTGCGTCACCTTATTATTGGGCCAGGCCCATGTAATTTCGAAATACATAAGTATAGGCTATTTTTAGAGTCCGTATGTGTGGGGAAACAAGAGATAGGGTTGATTTCGGACCCCTCCACCAAGGGCCACGAAATTCCCCCCCTCTTCCTCCATATATACAGCCCTTAGGGCATCGTTTAGACTTTGGGTTTTGTTTAGATTAAAAGTTCGCCATAGCTGCAACTTCGCGTACTTCGTTTGTGTTCAACGACCAGACAAAAGGCGTCACAGAACCCCACCTTGATCAATAAAGCTTTCATCTTATATTCGCAATATCCAGATTGCAATCTCAGTTTCTTGCTTGTTCTTCGTTTGCTCGCAGGAAACAGACCCTCGTGGTCAGGTTGATCGTGCTCCGGCGTGGTCAATAACCTCTCGGAGTTGGTTTAGCGATTGCTAAGGCGCGACGTCCTCGCACGTTCGTAGTCGGATCGTCAAAGTCGACTTCCACCAAAGCGATATCCATCATCTCATCGAAAGACGGGACACCTTTGCCTCTATCAAGTGGTATCAGTTTTCAGGTTGCTCGGTGAGAATTTCCAGTTTTCCTAGATTAGATTTATTTTCTTACCTATTGTCCAAGAAAAAGCCACAAAACAAAAGTTAGATCTATTCATCCTTTGTCCTAGCCAGAGTGAGCCTTTGCAATTTTCTTTTCATTGTTTGCATTATTGAATTATCGGTTGCATCGCTGTGTCGAGTTGCTGGTCTTAGTGTCTAGTTGCTTTAGAGTTTCGAGTTCTGTTCACATTAGTCACGCAGCCGCTGCATCATTATCCCATCCGCTGTCCACCATCCCATCCACCAATTTCCACCTCGTGCTACGCACTGTTTATTGTATAATCATAGTTGAGGTCACTCACATCTTCGCCTGATCGAATCTGCATCTTATCTAGTTTGTCTTGGAAAGAGGGAGAAAAAGAAGATAAAGAAAAAAAAGAGAGAAAAAAGGAAAGAAAAAAAAAGAAAAAGAGGGAGAAGAAAAAGAAAAAAAAGCGTGAGAAAAAAAAAGAGAGAAGAAAAAAAATTGGATCTATCTGGAATCAATCTCGTACCTGAATTCGGATTGGAATCTGTTTTGCGCACGTTTCAGTAAAACAGGTGTATCTTCCTCATACGAAGTCCATTTTGGCTCCGTGAGTACTCAAATTGAAGATAGCGACGAGCCGCATCTAAATAGTTGTAGAAGCTAGTTCAATATGTGACACCTCAAAATCGGCTTCTAAATAGGTCTTTTTGCCCTCCGAAGTTCGTGAACACAGCTTGTTCCAATTTTTCAGGCCAGTTTTAGAATTCTTTGACTCCTCATATCAACTCGGAATTGAGTGATTCTTTTTGGATTGGAAAGCTTGAGTTAGTAGCATTCTTTGAAAGAATTTATCAGAAAATTGTCTCAAACTTTTCAAGAGGAAAGTTGGAGAAAGAGTTGTTGTATATCCTGCTTGGCAGTTATTTTTCATCATTATCTTCACTGCCGTTGTGATCTTCACTTATATCTTGCTGTCAAGAGCTACTTAGTATCCTTCATTGATGCTAGTTGTGCTACGCCGTGACCTTATTAGTGTTCTAGGCTCGCGTCTCTAGTCCGGTCTAGCCTAGGACCAGCACAGTACCGTCGTTGAGCGTTTATTCAACATTGCATCTTTGAATTGATTATTGCTAATCTTTTGCTACCATATATAGCCAACCCAGCTCCACATATTTCTACACCGTGTATACATACGCTCCCCTGGCAATCGCTTTACTCAATATTCGGAGTTACTTGACACCGCTGGTTGCCGATCACCGCCTGCTGCATGGTAAGAACTTGTAAGACATTGATATTTGCTTTACTGTGAGCGTTTTACCACCACATCCTAGTAGTTATAGGAACATTATTTTTGGGTTTTGTTTCTTGTTCTACTAATTATGACAGGATCCAGAGTCAATTCATGGGCTTTGTCGATCGCGGGAGACGTGCCACCACCTTTGCAAATACCACAACCGTCACGAGAGGTGCACAAACATCCAAATGCACATGATCAGGTTAATGTATCTATACCACCATTTAATGGCCGTTTTAAACCTGCTTTATATATTGAATGGGAGTTCGACATAAAAAATATATTTGCTTCCCATAATTTCAATGAACATAAAAAGGTTAAGGTTGCGGTTGGTTCTTTCACTAGTTATGCTTTGGTTTGGTGGAGTGAATATTGTCGGTTACACCCTGATTATATACCTACTACTTGGGATGATTTGAAACTTGCCATGCGACATACTTTCGTCCCTGCTTATTATACTCGTGACATGATTAAGAAGTTGCAACACTTAAAACAAGGTAGTGAAACTGTAACAAAATATTATGATGATTTACAAACTACCATGTTGCATTCCTGTTTAGAAAAAAGTGAAGATGATTTTATGGATAGATTTTGGGGAGGATTAAACCGTGATATTCAAGAGATACTAATTCATGAAGAGTGTTATCCTATGGACCATTTGTTTCATCTTGCTTGCAAAGCTGAACAGGAAATAAAACGACGTGTTGGCCACGAGGAGAACAAGCGCACGGTGCACATTCCAAGAGTTGATATGATTGTTCCTTCAACTACTAGGCATACTATGACAACCACATCCGTTGTTGTCAGGACTACATCACCTCCACCATGTGACACATCGCCCCCGAGAGTGGCTACATCATCTGAGTTGATAATAAGAGGTAATGACAAAGGTACTGATCTTCCATCTCTACATGAGAATGATGAATGCCTTGTCAATTTGAATGCACCATCTGATGAGCTACCCACTACTTTGATCACACCACCTATTTTAGAGGACTACGTTGATAATTTGACTTTGCCATGTGATCAAACAACTGAAATACCAACAATTTTGAGTGCACCCATTGAATTAACTATTGATGCAAAAGAACCAATGTTTAATCATTTTGATATGACCTGTAATCTTGGTGATGATTCTGTGTTGAATGACTTATTGCATGTTTGCTTATTTAATGATGAGGACATCAATACAATTGTTACACCCACAGCCCCTGCTGCTATACATACTGGACCAATTACTAGAGCTCGTGCACGCCAACTAAATTACCAGGTACTTTCGTTTCTTGGTAATGATTCTAATGTTCATGAGAATATGATGCTGCCTAAATTGGATACATTTGTTTTGCTTACAAATGAAGGGCCTAGCTTGGAGAAGGATGAACATTGGAGCAAGAACAAGCATGGAGATGATGGCATGCGCAAGGGGAACAAGAACGGAGTTACAAGTGATGATTTCAGGACTTTGAAGCCACCATAATGGGTGCATGAAGCCTTGGACGAAATATACAAGATGCCACTTCATAAATTTCGTCCCGAGGCTATTTTAGGTGCTGCGTCACCTTATTTTTGGGCCAGGCCCATGTAATTTCGAAATACATAAGTATAGGCTATTTTTAGAGTCCGTATGTGTGGGGAAACAAGAGATAGGGTTGATTTCGGACCCCTCCACCAAGGGCCACGAAATTCCCCCCTCTTCCTCCATATATACAGCCCTTAGGGCATCGTTTAGACTTTGGGATTTGTTTAGTTAAAAGTTAGCCATTGCAACTTCGTGTACTTCGTTTGTGTCCAACGACCAGACCAAGACCGCTTACGGATCCCCACCATTATCAATACTTCATATATATTCGCAATATTCAGATTGCTTTATCATATTCTTGCTCGTTCTTCGATTGCTTGCAGGAATAGACCTTCGTGGTCAGGTTGATCGTGCTCCAGCGTGGTCAATAACCTCTCGGAGTTGGTTTAGCGATTGCTAAGGCGCAACGTCGTGCACGTTTGTAGTCGGATCGTCAAAGTCGTCTCCACGAAATCGATAGTTATCATCTCATCGAAAGATCGGGACACCCCGCCTCTATCAAGTGGTATCAGTTTTCAGGTTGCTCGGTGAGAATTTCCAGTTTTCCTAGATTAGATTTATTTTCTTACCTATTGTCCAAGAAAAAGCCACACAAAAAAAAGTTAGATCTGTTCATCCTTTATCCAAGCCAGTCTGAGCCTTTGCAATTTTCTATTCATTGCTTGCATAGTTGAATTATCGGTTGCATCGTCGTGTAAGTTGCTGGTCTTAGCGTCTAGTTCCTTTAGAGTTTCGAGTTCTGTTCACATTAGTCACGCCGCCGCTGCATCATTATCCCTTCCGCTGTCCACCATCCCATCTATTAATTTCCACCACGTGCTACGCACTGTTCATTGTCATAATCATAGTTGAGGTCATTCACATCTTCGCCTGATCCAATCTGCATCTTATCTAGTTTGTCTTGGAAAGAGGGAGAAAAAGAAGATAAAGAAAAAAAAGAGAGAAAAAAGGAAAGAAAAAAAAGAAAAAGAGGGAGAAGAAAAAGAAAAAAAAGGCGTGAGAAAAAAAAAGAGAGAAGAAAAAAAAATTGGATCTATCTAGAATCAATCTCGTACCTGAATTCGGATTGGAATCTGTTTTGCGCACTGTTCAGTAAAACAGGTGTATCTTCCTCATACGAAGTCAGTTTTGGCTCCGTGAGTACTCAAATTGAAGATAGCAACGAGCCGCATCTAAATAGTTGCAGAAGCTAGTTCAATATTTGACACCTCAAAATCGGCTTCTAAATAGGTCTTTTTGTCCTCCGAAGTTCGTGAACACAACTTGTTCCAATTTTTTCAGGCTAGTTTTAGAATTCTTTGACTCCTCATATCAACTCGGAATTGAGTGATTCTTTTTGCATTGGAAAGCTTGAGTTAGTAGCATTCTTTGAAAGAATTTATCAGAAAATTGTCTCAAACTTTTCAAGAGGAAAGTTGGAGAGAGAGTTGTTGTATATCCTGCTTGTCAGTTGTTTTTCATCATTATCTTCACTGCCGTTGTGATCTTCACTTATATCTTGCTGTCAAGAGCTACTTAGTATCCTTCATTGATGCTAGTTGTGCTACGCCGTGACCTCATTAGTGTTCTAGGCTCGCGTCTCTAGTCCGGTCTAGCCTAGGACCAGCACAGTACCGTCGTTGAGCGTTTATTCAACATTGCATCTTTGAATTGATTATTGCTAATCTTTTGCTACCATATATAGCCAACCCAACTCCACATATTTCTACACCGTGTATAGTACGCTCCCCTGGCAATCGCTTTACTCATATTCGGAGTTACTTGACACCGCTGGTTGCCGATCACCGCCTGCTGCATGGTAAGAACTTGTAAGACATTGATATTTGTTTTACTGTGAGCGTTTTACCACCACATCCTAGTAGTTATACGAACATTATTTTTGGGTTTTGTTTCTTGTTCTACTAATCATGACAGGATCCAGAGTCAATTCATGGGCTTTGTCGATCGCGGGAGACGTGCCACCACCTTTGCAAATACCACAACCGTCACGAGAGGTGCACAAACATCCAAATGCACATGATCAGGTTAATGTATCTATACCACCATTTAATGGCCGTTTTAAACCTGCTTTATATATTGAATGGGAGTTCGACATAAAAAATATATTTGCTTCCCATAATTTCGATGAACATAAAAAGGTTAAGGTTGCGGTTGGTTCTTTCACTGGTTATGCTTTGGTTTGGTGGAGTGAATATTGTCGGTTACACCCTGATTATATACCTACTACTTGGGATGATTTGAAACTTGCCATGCGACATACTTTCGTCCCTGCTTATTATACTCGTGACATGATTAAGATGTTGCAACACTTAAAACAAGGTAGTGAAACTGTAACAAAATATTATGATGATTTACAAACTACCTTGTTGCATTCCTCTTTAGAAGAAAGTGAAGATGATTTTATGGATAGATTTTGGGGTTAGTCCCACTTTTAACATTGCAGATTTGAAGCCTTATTTGGGTGAGGAAGATGAACTTCCGTCGAGGACAACTTCATTTCAAGAAGGGGAGGATGATGAGGACATCAATACAATTGTTACACCCACAGCCCCTGCTGCTATACATACTGGACCAATTACTAAAGCTCATGCACGCCAACTAAATTACCAGGTACTTTCGTTTCTTGGTAATGATTCTAATGTTCATGAGAATATGATGCTGCCTAAATTGGATACATTTCTTTTGCTTACAAATGAAGGGCCTAGCTTGGAGAAGGATGAACATTGGAGCAAGAACAAGCATGGAGATGATGGCATGCGCAAGGGGAACAAGAACGGAGTTACAAGTGATGATTTCAGGACTTTGAAGCCACCATAATGGGTGCATGAAGCCTTGGACGAAATATACAAGATGCCACTTCATAAATTTCGTCCCGAGGCTATTTTAGGTGCTGCGTCACCTTATTATTGGGCCAGGCCCATGTAATTTCGAAATACATAAGTATAGGCTATTTTTAGAGTCCGTATGTGTGGGGAAACAAGAGATGGGGTTGATTTCGGACCCCTCCACCAAGGGCCACGAAATTCCCCCCCTCTTCCTCCATATATACAGCCCTTAGGGCATCGTTTAGACTTTGGGTTTTGTTTAGATTAAAAGTTCGCCATAGCTGCAACTTCGCGTACTTCGTTTGTGTTCAACGACCAGACAAAGGCGTCACAGAACCCCACCTTGATCAATAAAGCTTTCATCTTATATTCGCAATATCCAGATTGCAATCTTAGTTTCTTTCTTGTTCTTCGTTTGCTCGCAGGAAACAGACCCTCGTGGTCAGGTTGATCGTGCTCCGGCGTGGTCAATAACCTCTCGGAGTTGGTTTAGCGATTGCTAAGGCGCGACGTCCTCGCACGTTCGTAGTCGGATCGTCAAAGTCGACTTCCACCAAAGCGATATCCATCATCTCATCGAAAGACGGGACACCTTTGCCTCTATCACTTGTATGCCCTGTTGATGCTATGGAAGAAGTAGAACGCTGTGCAGGCCCCGCAGGTGCGCTCTTGGCAGATAATGGTGGTTGTGCCTGTTTTCTTGTATCACGGCTGGAGGTGGCACCTGATGGAGGTGCTGGTGCAGTTGAAGTAGAAGATGCACGTGGTGTCCATGATGAAGGTCGGCCTGCAGAAAAGTTAGTTCGCCCCAATGCTTGTCGATCCTGCACTTCACGTTCAGCTTTACAAGCAAGATGGAATAAACGAGTGATATTAGTATACTCCTTATACTCTAGAATGGTCTGAATCTCTCTATTTAATCCACCTATAAAACGTGCAAGCATAGCTTCATTCTCCTCAACAATACCACATCTAATCATGCCAGTTTGTAATTCCTGATAATATTCTTCTACAGAATTGTTTCCTTGTCTTAAGCGCTGTAATTTTTGAAGCAATTCACGTTGATAATATGGTGGAACCCAACGAGTACGCATAGCAGTTTTCAAAGCAGCCCAAGTAGCGGGAATAGGATATAATCTACAATGTTCAGACCACCATACACATGCAAAACTAGTGAAAGCACAAACAGCAGCAGCAACCCGTCTCTCCTCGGGATATTGTAAACATGTAAAACGTTGTTCAGTTTCTAACTCCCAAGTAAGATATATATCAGGAACATATCTACCCTCGAAAGGTGGAATATTCAATTTCAGTTTAGGAAGATGGTCATGTTCTCGTACCCGAGGGAAAGCCCTACCATTGTGATTATTTGCATGTGGACGACCTGGTGGTTGTGGTGCAGGTGGTTGCACGTAGTTCTGATTTTGAGCAAACTCATCGTCGTAATCTCCCACATAATCATCCTCCTCCGCATCAGCAGCAGGAGCCACAGAAGTATCAACAACAGCACCAACAGTTTGGCCAAACGCAAGAGGAACACGGCTCGCTCGGCGGAGATCTGTTTCGCGACGTGGAGGTAGTCGTTGTTGTTGTTGTTGGAGAGGTGCGTTAGGTGCAGCGGGTGGTGGTGGTGGAAGACGCGCGAGCAATTCATTAAACTTGTTATCGAGCTTTGTTTCGAACATCTTCTCCATGCCATCTATCTTCTCCATGGCCTCTTCAAATCTGTTTAGCACATCTTGCACCTGTCCACTCATCATTTGCTGAAATTTATCATGTAGCTGTTTGTTCGTCAGGTTCTCCCAATCAGTCTCATCGGCTTGTGATCCTACCATGGTTAGCAGCAAATAGAAACACACAAGAATATGATCCTACAGACTACTAAGAAGTGGTGGTGGTGTATCACAAACCCGTCAAGCAAATCTCAAATCTTACCAGTTCTTACCCAGCAGCAGGTGGTGATCGGCAACCGTTGTAGTCAAAACTCTCAAAGCTTGGATAGTGCGATTACCAGGGAGAGTCAAATGCACGACGTAGATGTATGTGGAACTGGGAAGGCTTATAATATGGTAGCAAAAGGGGTCAGCAAAAATCAATTCAGAGATGCAAAGTTGAATAAACGCTCAACGACGGTACTGTGCTGGTCCTAGGCTAGACCGTGCTAGAGACGCGAGCCCAGAACACTAACAAAATCACGGCGCTGCACGTAAACAAGGGAAAAGCACACTCTGGAATATTTTTTTCGCTCTTTTTTTTATTTGCGCTCTTTTTTTTTGCGCTGCTTTTTTTTTGCGAAAAATAACTATAATGGCGAGTGTCTCAAAACTCTTCCTAGGTCAAACTGATAGGATGGGCACGAAATTTTTTCGACCAATTTTTTTTTCGTTTTTTCGACTGGCCGGACCCAAAAACTGGAAACGGGTCAAAAAAAACTTCCTATAATGGCACCTGTCTCAAAACACTCAGAAACACCTAAAAATAGGATAGCCAGAATTTTTTTCGAAAAATGCGTTTTCGAAAATTTTTGGGCCTAAAGGGAGGGTGGTTTCCGGACTCTTTTTTTTCTGAAACCTACTCCGGCAAGGAAACACGAATCGGAAACTAGATAGATCTCGAAAACACACCTAATATGCAAGGAACTCGGATTGGTGGTGGATATATGGTGGTGGTATATGGCAGCGGTGGTGGTATATGGCAGCGGTGGTAATATATGGATGGATCGGTGGTGGTATATGGATACGGATTGGTGGTGGTATATGGATACGGATTCGGAGCGGTGGTGGTAGGTGACAGGGGCGATGATGATGGTGCGGTGGCGGCGTGACAACTTATGACCAGAACTCGAAACTCTAAAAGACTAACGCTAAGACCAGCAACTAGACACGACGATGCAACCGCAAATTCAACAAAGCAAAACCCTAAAAAGATTATGCAAAGGCTCAGATTGGTTCGGATATGATCAACTAACCCTAATTTTTTTGTGGCTTTTTTGGTATCACTTGATAGAGGCAAAGGTGTCCCGTCTTTCGATGAGATGACGGATATCGCTTTGGTGGCAGTCGACTTTGACGATCCGACTACGAACGTGCGAGGACGTCGCGCCTTAGCAATCGCTAAACCAACTCCGAGAGGTTATTGACCACGCCGGAGCACGATCAACCTGACCACGAGGGTCTGTTTCCTGCAAGCAAACAAAGAACAAGCAAGAAACTGAGATTGCAATCTGGATATTGCGAATATAAGATGAAAGCTTTATTGATCAAGGTGGGGTTCTGTTTCGCCTTTGTCTGGTCATTGAACACAAACGAAGTACGCGAAGTTGCAGCTATGGCGAACTCTTAATCTAAACAAAACCCCAAAGTCTAAACGATGCCCTAAGGGCTGTATATATGGAGGAAGAGGGGGGAATTTCGTGGCCCTTGGTGGAGGGGTCCGAAATCAACCCTATCTCTTGTTTCCCCACACATACGGACTCTAAAAATAGCCTATACTTATGTATTTCGAAATTACATCGGCCTGGCCCAATAATATGGTGATGCAGCACCTAAAATAGCCTCGGGACGAAATTTATGAAGTGGCATCTTGTATATTTCGTCCAAGGCTTCATGCACCCATTATGGTGGCTTCAAAGTCCTGAAATCATCACTTGTAACTCCGTTCTTGTTCCCCTTGCGCATGCCATCATCTCCATGCTTGTTCTTGCTCCAATGTTCATCCTTCTCCAAGCTAGGCCCTTCATTTGTAAGCAAAAGAAATGTATCCAATTTAGGCAGCATCATATTCTCATGAACATTAGAATCATTACCAAGAAACGAAAGTACCTGGTAATTTAGTTGGCGTGCACGAGCTCTAGTAATTGGTCCAGTATGTATAGCAGCAGGGCTGTGGGTGTAACAATTGTATTCATGTCCTTATCACAAGTGAAGGGCCTAGCTTGGAGAAGGATGAACATTGGATTAAGAACAAGCATGGAGATGATGGCATGCGCAAGGGGAACAAGAACGGAGTTAGAAGTGATGATTTCAGGACTTTGAAGCCACCATAATGGGTGCATGAAGCCTTGGACGAAATATACAAGATGCCACTTCATAAATTTCGTCCCGAGGCTATTATAGGTGCTGCGTCACCTTATTATTGGGCCAGGCCCATGTAATTTCGAAATACATAAGTATAGGCTATTTTTAGAGTCCGTATGTGTGGGGAAACAAGAGATAGGGTTGATTTCGGACCCCTCCACCAAGGGTCACGAAATTCCCCCCTCTTCCTCCATATATACAGCCCTTAGGGCATCGTTTAGACTTTGGGTTTTGTTTAGATTAAAAGTTCGCCATAGTTGCAACTTCGCGTACTTCATTTGTGTTCAACGACCAGACAAAGGCGTCATAGAACCCCACCTTGATCAATAAAGCTTTCATCTTATATTCGCAATATCCAGATTGCAATCTTAGTTTCTTGCTTGTTCTTCGTTTGCTCGCAGGAAACAGACCCTCGTGGTCAGGTTGATCGTGCTCCGGCGTGGTCAATAACCTCTCGGAGTTGGTTTAGCGATTGCTAAGGCGCGACGTCCTCGCACGTTCGTAGTCGGATCGTCAAAGTCGACTGCCACCAAAGCGATATCCATCATCTCATCGAAAGACGGGACACCTTTGCCTCTATCAGTAGTGGCCGAAGCGCACGTGGTCTGGCTGGCCCGTGTGCACGGGGTCTCGATGGCCCGTGTGCACGGGGTCCTCGAGGAGCGGATGAACAGCTCCGGATCCGTGGGGAAAAACCAAGGTGAGGTCAAATTCGAGGGATGGAAGGTAAGGGAAGGTGGTAGAGGGGTGGATCTACTTGCAAAACACTGAATCCATGGATCAAATCCAATAAAATCTCATGAAACCAACAAATCACAAAAAAAATTGGGGCTATTTTTGGTGGGGAATTTTCGGATTTAGGATGAAATCACACAAAACTAGGCTAGAAAAAAAGAGGGGGGCTCCAATTTTGTGAGAAACCATGGCTCATGATACCATATGATGTAGGGTGGAACCCTATAGAGAAGATCTTTCACGAATTGGATGTGGAATCCCCAAGAACAAGATGAACAAAGGAGGGAAAACAAGAGGAGCACTCAAGAACAAGTCAAATCACACATCCACTAGACAATCAAACACATAAGATCCACAAGGTGCATGAACAACAAAGGGAAATAAGATACATGGTAGAGTTCATCCCAAATCCTATGAAGGAGATGAGGGCTTGATGATCCTATGATTGGGATCCTTCCCCAAGAAGGAGGTCTTGATGTTTGGTCACTCCAAGAGGAGGTCTTGATCTCCTAGTGGAGTGGATCCATGGAGAAAAGCTCACAAATGTGTATCAACTACTTTGCTTTCCCTAAACATGGCTCTAGATACGAAATATATAGGCTTGGGGTCGAAGGAGACGAAGGGAAGCCGAAGATCCAATCTCAGCTGGCCATCCTGGGAGGCCCGTGCGCACGGGGTAAGTTGGGCCCGTGCGCACGGGGTGCTCCAGCGCCGGGTTCCTGTGTAGCCCGTGGGCATGGGGTCTCTGGGGCCCGAGCGCACGGGGTCACCTGGGACATGCTGTTTTGCGGCTGCTGCACTCCTTCTTGATCCTTATGGCCTTGGGGTGGTTCTCCTTGTCCTTGGGGATGCTCCTGAGCTCCTTGGTGATGTTCCACTTCATACCTAAGGATGCATAGCATATTTTGGTGAGGTAGTATACATGTTCCATTTGTGTCCATATGCAAGTCTAGTAGGAAGGAGTTCACCTCGGTTTCCAAAGCATGTGCTCTAGCTCTTGTCATGGGTCCTTGTGGGGGTGGATGTGTTGATGTAGAGTCCATGGGGATGATGGAAGGATGCTCCACATCAACATGCCTATCCTTGATGAGTCTATTCCTCCATTGGAGACACTGATGGCCATGGTGGACAATGATGCGCCCCCCACATGGTTCCATCAAGATGAAGATGACAATGAGACAATCTTCAACACCTCACCTACAACACATGAGAGATGCTCCAAAGGTGACATAGGTGATGGTGCTTCTCTTGTCCCACTAGTGGACTCTCTTAACAATGATTGCTTCCATGATGTTGACCCACCTATACTCATGCTTCATGCTAGTGAGACTTCTTCATGCCTTGACTTACCTATTTATGATGAATATGATGATGAGCATGTTGAGTTGCCTAGTTGTGATGCTATGCTCCATAGGATATCATGTGAAGATTCTTTTGGTCACATCATGTTTGACAATCCATTGAACTTGTCATATGCTATGAGTGAGATCTCCCATATTGCCTCATTACAATCTCAACATAGTAGCTATGCGTGCCCCATTAAAATCAATCCCGTGTGCAATTATGGCATAGATGACGAGATGATGGTCATTGGCTTTTGCTTCTCTTGTGATGATATTGCCATGCTTCCTTTACATGATTTGCGCAATTCATCTACTATGTCATGCCATGATCACATTGTTCCAAATATGCATTGTTTTGGATGTTGTCAATATTCTCCATGTGATGTTCCTACTAATGCTCACGAGGAGACCCCCATAGTTTCCTCATACATATTAGGAGATCTTGATGCATTTCATACTTTGCATGATTCCCATGATAGTGTACATCATATGCATGCCATGAATAACAATGCTCTAGATATTTCTCATGATCCATCACATCCTTTCAGTATCCATTATGCCATACATAATAACAAACCTATCATGATGGATGACATGTTTCTATATCACACATCTCATTTATTTGAGCATTGGATATTTTGTGCTAACCGACACATGCCCGTGCACATCATGATGGATGATGTGTACATATACCATGCACACACAATTTTCTCTTTGTCTTTGTTTTGTGTAGGTACTTATGAACACTCGTCAACCTCACAATCCCATGATAGAGGCGGGGTGTCCCGATCTTTCGATGAGATGATAACTATCGATTTGGTGGAGACGACTTTGACGATCCGACTACGAACGTGCGAGGACGTCGCGCCTTAGCAATCGCTAAACCAACTCCGAGAGGTTATTGACCACGCCGGAGCACGATCAACCTGACCACGAGGGTCTGTTTCCTGCGAGCAAACGAAGAACAAGCAAGAAACTGAGATTGCAATCTGGATATTGCGAATATAAGATGAAAACTTTATTGATCAAGGTGGGGTTCTGTGACGCCTTTGTCTGGTCGTTGAACACAAACGAAGTACGCGAAGTTGCAGCTATGGCGAACTTTTAATCTAAACAAAACCCAAAGTCTAAACGATGCCCTAAGGGCTGTATATATGGAGGAAGAGGGGGGGAATTTCGTGGCCCTTGGTGGAGGGATCCGAAATCAACCCTATCTCTTGTTTCCCCACACATACGGACTCTAAAAATAGCCTATACTTATGTATTTCGAAATTACATGGGCCTGGCCCAATAATAAGGTGACGCAGCACCTAAAATAGCCTCGGGACGAAATTTATGAAGTGGCATCTTGTATATTTCGTCCAAGGCTTCATGCACCCATTATGGTGGCTTCAAAGTCCTGAAATCATCACTTGTAACTCCGTTCTTGTTTCCCTTGCGCATGCCATCATCTCCATGCTTGTTCTTGCTCCAATGTTCATCCTTCTCCAAGCTAGGCCCTTCATTTGTAAGCAAAACAAATGTATCCAATTTAGGCAGCATCATATTCTCATAAATATTAGAATCATTACCAAGAAACGAAAGTACCTGGTAATTTAGTTGGTGTGCACGAGCTCTAGTAATTGGTCCAGTATGTATAGCAGCAGGGGCTGTGGGTGTAACAATTGTATTGATGTCCTCATCATCCTCCCCTTCTTGAAATGAAGTCGTCCTCGACGGAAGTTCATCTTCCTCACCCAAATAAGGCTTCAAGTCTGCAATGTTAAAAGTGGGACTAACCCCAAAATCTGCAGGCAGCTCAAGTTTATATGCATTATCATTTATTTTCTCTAACACCTTAAAGGGACCATCAGCACGTGGCATTAACTTTGATTTGCGCAAATCAGGAAATCTATCCTTACGCAAATGTAACCAAACAAGATCTCCAGGTGCAAACACAACATGTTTTCTACCCTTATCTCCAGCAAGTTTATATTTAGCATTCATGCGCTCAATGTTTTCCTTAGTTAACTCATGCATTTTTAAAATCAATTCAGCACGTTGTTTAGCATCAAAATTAACCTTCTCCGAAGATGGAAGAGGCAACAAATCAATAGGTGCACGAGGTAGGAAACCATACACAACTTCAAAAGGGCACATCTTAGTAGTAGAATGCAATGAACGATTATAAGCAAATTCAATATGAGGCAAGCATTCCTCCCACATTTTCTTATTATTGTTCAAAACAGCCCTAAGCATAGTGATGAGGACATCAATACAATTGTTACACCCACAGCCCCTGCTGCTATACATACTGGACCAATTACTAGAGCTCGTGCACGCCAACTAAATTACCAGGTACTTTCGTTTCTTGGTAATGATTCTAATGTTCATGAGAATATGATGCTGCCTAAATTGGATACATTTGTTTTGCTTACAAATGAAGGGCCTAGCTTGGAGAAGGATGAACATTGGAGCAAGAACAAGCATGGAGATGATGGCATGCGCAAGGGGAACAAGAACGGAGTTACAAGTGATGATTTCAGGACTTTGAAGCCACCATAATGGGTGCATGAAGCCTTGGACGAAATATACAAGATGCCACTTCATAAATTTCGTCCCGAGGCTATTTTAGGTGCTGCGTCACCTTATTATTGGGCCAGGCCCATGTAATTTCGAACTACATAAGTATAGGCTATTTTTAGAGTCCGTGTGTGTGGGGAAACAAGAGATAGGGTTGATTTCGGACCCCTCCACCAAGGGCCACGAAATTCCCCCCTCTTCCTCCATATATACAGCCCTTAGGGCATCATTTAGACTTTGGGTTTTGTTTAGATTAAAAGTTCGCCATAGCTGCAACTTCGCGTACTTCGTTTGTGTTCAACGACCAGACAAAGGCGTCACAGAACCCCACCTTGATCAATAAAGCTTTCATCTTATATTCGCAATATCCAGATTGCAATCTCAGTTTCTTGCTTGTTCTTCGTTTGCTCGCAGGAAACAGACCCTCGTGGTCAGGTTGATCGTGCTCCGGCGTGGTCAATAACCTCTCGGAGTTGGTTTAGCGATTGCTAAGGCGCGACGTCCTCGCACGTTCGTAGTCGGATCGTCAAAGTCGACTTCCACCAAAGCGAAATCCACTATCTCATCGAAAGACGGGACACCTTTGCCTCTATCAAGAAGCTTTCTCTCACCACAAGACCACATCCACATCCTTACTACATCCAATGGTTCAACAACAGCGGCAAGGTTAAGGTAACACGTACTGTTCGTGTGCATTTTAGTATCTCTACATATGCTGATTATGTTGATTGTGATGTGGTACCTATGCAAGCATGTTCCTTATTACTTGGTAGACCATGGCAATTTGATAAAAATTCTGTACACCATGGTAGAAACAATCACTATACTCTTGTTCATAAGGATAAAAATATTACTTTGCTTCCTATGACTCCTGATTTCATTTTGAAAGATGATATTAATAGAGCTAATAAAGCACAACAGGAGAAGAATAAGAGTGAAAATCAGATTGTGGCAAAAGAATTTGAGCAACAAATGAAGCCTAATAATAAACCATCTAGTGTTGCTTCTGAAATTAAATTGAAAAGTGCATGTTTATTTGCCACCAAATCTGATATTGATGAGCTAGATTTCAGCAAATCTGTTTGCTATGTTTTTGTGTGCAAAGAGGCATTATTTTCATTCGAGGACGTGCCTTCCTCTTTGCCTCCTGCTGTCACTAACATTTTGCAGGAGTTCGCTGACGTTTTTCCATAAGACGTGCCACCGGGATTACCGCCTATTCGAGGGATTGAGCATCAGATTGACTTAATTCCCGGTGCTTCACTGCCAAACCGTGCACCATACCGTACCAATCCAGAGGAGACGAAGGAGATTATGCGTCAAGTACAAGAGCTTCTCGACAAAGGTTATATACGCGAATCCCTTAGTCCTTGTGCTGTTCCTATTATTCTAGTGCCGAAAAAGGATGGTACATCACGTATGTGTGTTGATTGTAGAGGCATTAATAATATTACTATTCGTTATCGTCATCCTATTCCTAGGCTAGATGATATGCTTGATGAATTGAGTGGCTCTACAATATTCTCCAAAGTTGATTTGCGTAGTGGTTACCATCAAATTCGTATGAAATTGGGAGATGAATGGAAAACAACATTTAAAACTAAGTTTGGATTATATGAGTGGTTAGTCATGCCTTTTGGGTTAACTAATGCACCTAGTACTTTCATGAGATTAATGAACGAAGTTTTACGTGCTTTCATTGGACGATTTGTGGTAGTTTACTTTGATGACATATTGATTTATAGCAGATCTTTGGAAGAACATTTGGAACATTTACGTGCTGTTTTTATTGCTCTACGTGATGCACGTTTGTTTGGTAACCTTGGGAAGTGCACCTTTTGCACCGACCGAGTATCTTTTCTTGGCTATGTTGTTACTCCACAGGGAATTGAAGTTGATAAAGCCAAGATTGAAGCTATTGAGAGTTGGCCGCAGCCCAAAACGGTCACACAAGTGAGGAGTTTTCTTGGCCTCGCTGGATTCTATAGGCGTTTTGTGAGAGATTTCAGCACCATTGCTGCACCTCTCAATGAGCTTACAAAGAAAGATGTGCCTTTTCTTTGGGGTACCGCACAGGAAGAAGCATGGCAACATTATTTATGGCTCAAAGAATTTGTTATACATTCTGATCATGAATCTTTGAAACATATTAAAAGTCAAGCTAAACTGAATCGTAGACATGCTAAATGGGTTGAATTCATTGAGACTTTCCCTTATGTCATTAAACACAAGAAGGGAAAAGAAAATGTTATTGCTGATGCATTGTCTCGTCGCTATACTATGCTTTCACAACTTGACTTCAAAATATTTGGTTTAGAGACCATCAAAGATCAATATGTGCATGATGCTGATTTTAAAGATGTAATGCATAATTGTAAAGAAGGAAGAATGTGGAACAAGTTTGTTGTTAACGATGGATTTGTGTTTCGTGCTAACAAGCTATGCATTCCAGCTAGCTCCGTTCGTCTTTTGTTGTTGCAGGAGGCGCATGGAGGAGGATTAATGGGACACTTTGGCGTGAAGAAGACGGAGGACGTACTTGCTACACATTTCTTTTGGCCAAAGATGAGACGGGATGTTGAGCGTTTTATTGCTCGCTGCACTACATGTCAAAAAGCTAAGTCACGCCTCAATCCTCATGGTTTATATATGCCTTTGCCTGTACCTAGTGTTCCTTGGGAGGATATATCTATGGACTTTGTTTTAGGTTTACCTCGAACAAAGAAGGGGAGGGATAGCATATTTGTTGTCGTGGATAGATTCTCGAAAATGACACACTTTATACCATGTCATAAAAGCGATGATGCTGTTAATGTTGCTGATTTGTTCTTTCGTGAAATTATTCGCTTGCATGGTGTGCCAAATACTATTGTTTCAGATCGTGATACTAAATTTCTTAGCCACTTTTGGAGATGTTTATGGGCTAAGTTGGGGACTAAACTGCTTTTTAGTACTACTTGTCACCCCCAAACTGATGGACAAACTGAAGTAGTCAATAGAACGTTGTCTACTATGCTTAGGGCTGTTTTGAAGAATAATAAGAAAATGTGGGAGGAATGCTTGCCTCATATTGAATTTGCTTATAATCGTTCAATGCATTCTACTACTAAGATGTGCCCTTTTGAAGTTGTGTATGGTTTCCTACCTCGTGCACCTATTGATTTGTTGCCTCTTCCATCTTCGGAGAAGGTTAATTTTGATGCTAAACAACGTGCTGAATTGATTTTAAAAATGCATCAGTTAACTAAGGAAAACATTGAGCGCATGAATGCTAAATATAAACTTGCTGGAGATAAGGGTAGAAAACATGTTGTGTTTGCACCTGGAGATCTTGTTTGGTTACATTTGCGTAAGGATAGATTTCCTGATTTGCGCAAATCAAAGTTAATGCCACGTGCTGATGGTCCCTTTAAGGTGTTAGAGAAAATAAATGATAATGCATATAAACTTGAGCTGCCTGCAGATTTTGGGGTTAGTCCCACTTTTAACATTGCAGATTTGAAGCCTTATTTGGGTGAGGAAGATGAACTTCCGTCGAGGACGACTTCATTTCAAGAAGGGGAGGATGATGAGGACATCAATACAATTGTTACACCCACAGCCCCTGCTGCTATACATACTGGACCAATTACTAGAGCTCGTGCACGCCAACTAAATTACCAGGTACTTTCGTTTCTTGGTAATGATTCTAATGTTCATGAGAATATGACGCTGCCTAAATTGGATACATTTGTTTTGCTTACAAATGAAGGGCCTAGCTTGGAGAAGGATGAACATTGGAGCAAGAACAAGCATGGAGATAATGGCATGCGCAAGGGAAACAAGAACGGAGTTACAAGTGATGATTTCAGGACTTTGAAGCCACCATAATGGGTGCATGAAGCCTTGGACGAAATATACAAGATGCCACTTCATAAATTTCGTCCCGAGGCTATTTTAGGTGCTGCGTCACCTTATTATTGGGCCAGGCCCATGTAATTTCGAAATACATAAGTATAGGCTATTTTTAGAGTCCGTATGTGTGGGGAAACAAGAGATAGGGTTGATTTCGGACCCCTCCACCAAGGGCCACGAAATTCCCCCCCTCTTCCTCCATATATACAGCCCTTAGGGCATCGTTTAGACTTTGGGTTTTGTTTAGATTAAAAGTTCGCCATAGCTGCAACTTCGCGTACTTCGTTTGTGTTCAACGACCAGACAAAGGCGTCACAGAACCCCACCTTGATCAATAAAGCTTTCATCTTATATTCGCAATATCCAGATTGCAATCTTAGTTTCTTGCTTGTTCTTCGTTTGCTCGCAGGAAACAGACCCTCGTGGTCAGGTTGATCGTGCTCCGGCGTGGTCAATAACCTCTCGAAGTTGGTTTAGCGATTGCTAAGGCGCGACGTCCTCGCACGTTCGTAGTCGAATCGTCAAAGTCGACTTCCACCAAGCGATATCCATCTTCTCATCGAAAGACGGGACACCTCTGCCTCTATCATCTTTGCACACAAAAGCATAGCAAACAGATTTGCTGAAATCTAGCTCATCAATATCAGATTTGGTGGCAAAGAAACATGCACTTTTCAATTTAATTTCAGAAGCAACACTAGATGGTTTATTATTAGGCTTCATTTGTTGCTCAAATTCTTTTGCCACAATCTGATTTTCACTCTTATTCTTCTCCTGTTGTGCTTTATTAGCTCTATTAATATCATCTTTCAAAATGGAATCAGGAGTCATAGGAAGCAAAGTAATATTTTTATCCTTATGAACAAGAGTATAGTGATTGTTTCTACCATGGTGTACAGAATTTTTATCAAATTGCCATGGTCTACCAAGTAATAAGGAACATGCTTGCATAGGTACCACATCACAATCAACATAATCAGCATATGTAGAGATACTAAAATGCACACGAACAGTACGTGTTACCTTAACCTTGCCGCTGTTGTTGAACCATTGGATGTAGTAAGGATGTGAATGTGGTCTTGTGGTGAGAGAAAGCTTCTCCACCATCTCCATGCTAGCCAAATTGTTGCAGCTCCCTCCGTCTATTATGACGCGCACAGAACGTTCCTTCACAACTCCCTTGGTATGGAACAAATTGTGCCTCTGATTTTGCTCAGCTTGTGATAGAGGCGAGGGTGTCCCGATCTTTCGATGAGATGATAACTATCGATTTCGTGGAGACGACTTTGATGATCCGACTACAAACGTGCACAACGTTGCGCCTTAGCAATCGCTAAACCAATCTCCTGAGGTTACTGACGATGCCGGAAGCACGGTCAGCCTGACCACGAAGGTCTATTCCTGCAAGCAATCGAAGAACGAGCAAGAATATGATAAAGCAATCTGAATATTGCAAATATATATGAGGTATTGATAATGGTGGGGATCCGTAAGCGGTCTTGGTCTGGTCGTTGGACACAAACGAAGTACACGAAGTTGCGTTGGCTAACTTTTAACTAAACAAATCCCAAGGAAAAGCTACTAGATGGATCTACTTATATAGGAGCAAGGGGTGGCGGCCAAGGAGGTGGGAGGACGTCCCAAGGCAGCCTAAAACAAAATCTAGGTCGTACAAGGCCAATGGGCCCAAGTGGAGGTGATGTAACACCTTTGGACTTGTAGTTTGACTCGGATTCTGCTGCAGCATCAGATTGTTTCGTCCACAACTCAACGCTCCGGACGAATTTGAAGGTGATTCCAATTGGGTTGGAAAGTGCACGAAATCTAGTTTCCAACAAAAAAAGAATCACCCAATTCGGAGTCCGTACGAAAAACTTGTGTGCGATTTGAGTCAGGTGTGTCTGTGCAGTCCGAATCTGAATCCAGAACGTGAGAGACTTGGACTCTATCTTCTCTTGGGCCAAAAGTGACGTGAGAGAACTTTTTGGACAGCAAATAAACATCTCTTGCTTCCTTATCTTCATATGTGGATTGTACAAATGTCCCATACACCTGCAATTAGACAAAACACAAAAGTGTGTGAAGTATTTTTGTTCTGGATAACATAAATAGATTATTGAATAGTTTGCACTAGAAATCACCTGACAAATATGCATATATGCAATATTTTTGGTCATATCCAAGGTAGTCATGTCCTCATCACAACTTATCTTTCAATACCGTGAAGGCTTCTTCCTGTGCGGTACCCCAAAGAAAAGGCACATCTTTCTTTGTAAGCTCATTGAGAGGTGCAGCAATGGTGCTGAAATCTCTCACAAAACGCCTATAGAATCCAGCGAGGCCAAGAAAACTCCTCACTTGTGTGACCGTTTTGGGCTGCGGCCAACTCTCAATAGCTTCAATCTTGGCTTTATCAACTTCAATTCCCTGTGGAGTAACAACATAGCCAAGAAAAGATACTCGGTCGGTGCAAAAGGTGCACTTCCCAAGGTTACCAAACAAATGTGCATCACGTAGAGCAATAAAAACAGCACGTAAATGTTCCAAATGTTCCTCCAAAGATCTGCTATAAATCAATATGTCATCAAAGTAAACTACCACAAATCGTCCAATGAAAGCACGTAAAACTTCGTTCATTAATCTCATGAAAGTACTAGGTGCATTAGTTAACCCAAAAGGCATGACTAACCACTCATATAATCCAAACTTAGTTTTAAATGCTGTTTTCCATTCATCTCCCAATTTCATACGAATTTGATGGTAGCCACTACGCAAATCAACTTTGGAGAATATTGTAGAGCCACTCAATTCATCAAGCATATCATCTAGCCTAGGAATAGGATGACGATAACGAATAGTAATATTATTAATGCCTCTACAATCAACACACATACGTGATGTACCATCCTTTTTCGGCACTAGAATAATAGGAACAGCACAAGGACTAAGGAATTCGCGTATATAACCTTTGTCGAGAAGCTCTTGTACTTGGCGCATAATCTCCTTCGTCTCCTCTGGATTGGTACGGTATGGTGCACGGTTTGGCAGTGAAGCACCGGGAATTAAGTCAATCTGATGCTCAATCCCTCGAATAGGCGGTAATCCCTGTGGCACGTCTTGTGGAAAGACGTCAGCCAACTCCTGCAAAATGTTAGTGACAGCGGGAGGCAAAGAGGAAGGCACGTCCTCGAATGAAAATAATGCCTCTTTGCACACAAAAGCATAGCAAACAGATTTGCTGAAATCTAGCTCATCAATATCAGATTTGGTGGCAAATAAACATGCACTTTTCAATTTAATTTCAGAAGCAACACTAGATGGTTTATTATTAGGCTTCATTTGTTGCTCAAATTCTTTTGCCACAATCTGATTTTCACTCTTATTCGTCTCCTGTTTTGCTTTATTAGCTCTATTAATATCATCTTTCAAAATGGAATCAGGAGTCATAGGAAGCAAAGTAATATTTTTATCCTTATGAACAAGAGTATAGTGATTGTTTCTACCATGGTGTACAGAATTTTTATCAAATTGCCATGGTCTACCAAGTAATAAGGAACATGCTTGCATAGGTACCACATCACAATCAACATAATCAGCCTATGTAGATGATAGAGGCGGGGTGTCCCGATCTTTCGATGAGATGATAACTATCGATTTGGTGGAGACGACTTTGACGATCCGACTACGAACGTGCGAGGACGTCGCGCCTTAGCAATCGCTAAACCAACTCCGAGAGGTTATTGACCACGCCGGAGCACGATCAACCTGACCACGAGGGTCTGTTTCCTGCGAGCAAACGAAGAACAAGCAAGAAACTGAGATTGCAATCTGGATATTGCGAATATAAGATGAAAACTTTATTGATCAAGGTGGGGTTCTGTGACGCCTTTGTCTGGTCGTTGAACACAAACGAAGTACGCGAAGTTGCAGCTATGGCGAACTTTTAATCTAAACAAAACCCAAAGTCTAAACGATGCCCTAAGGGCTGTATATATGGAGGAAGAGGGGGGGAATTTCGTGGCCCTTGGTGGAGGGATCCGAAATCAACCCTATCTCTTGTTTCCCCACACATACGGACTCTAAAAATAGCCTATACTTATGTATTTCGAAATTACATGGGCCTGGCCCAATAATAAGGTGACGCGGCACCTAAAATAGCCTCGGGACGAAATTTATGAAGTGGCATCTTGTATATTTCGTCCAAGGCTTCATGCACCCATTATGGTGGCTTCAAAGTCCTGAAATCATCACTTGTAACTCCGTTCTTGTTTCCCTTGCGCATGCCATCATCTCCATGCTTGTTCTTGCTCCAATGTTCATCCTTCTCCAAGCTAGGCCCTTCATTTGTAAGCAAAACAAATGTATCCAATTTAGGCAGCATCATATTCTCATGAACATTAGAATCATTACCAAGAAACGAAAGTACCTGGTAATTTAGTTGGCGTGCACGAGCTCTAGTAATTGGTCCAGTATGTATAGCAGCAGGGGTTGTGGGTGTAACAATTGTATTGATGTCCTCATCAGGTACAAGATGTGCTGAACAATTTTGAAGAGGCCATGGAGAAGATCACTGGCCTTGAGAAGACGTTCCAAACAAAGCTCGATAACAGATTTAATGAACTGCTTGCGCGTCTTCCACCACCGGCTGCACCTGTCGCACCTCTGCAACAACAACAACTACGCCCCCTTCCGAATCAGTATGGACGAGCACATCGTGTTCCTATTGAGCTAGGACAAAATTCTGGTGCCGCTGCTACTGCTGTTGGTGTTTCTTTGGCTCCTGCTACTGCTCCTGCTGGTACCCAGGAGGATGATGAGTATGCAGGCGATTATGAGGATGAGGTTGATCAAAATCAGATCTACGAGCAGCCACCAGCACCACCACCAGCAGGTCGACCTCAGGTATATATTCGTAATGGTAGGCCTGCACCACCACCTCAGGTACGCGATGATGTCCATATTCCTAAACTAAAATTGAATATTCCACCATTTGAGGGTAGATATGTTCCTGATATATATCTTACTTGGGAGTTAGAAACTGAACAACGATTTACATGTTTACAATATCCTGAGGAGAGACGAGTTGCTGCTGCTGTTTGTGCTTTCACTAGTTTTGCATGTGTATGGTGGTCTGAACATTGTAGATTATATCCTATTCCAACTACTTGGGCTGCTTTGAAAACTGCTATGCGTACGCGTTGGGTTCCACCATATTATCAACGTGAATTGCTTCAAAAATTGCAGCGTTTAAGACAAGGGAAAAATTCTGTAGAAGAATATTATCAGGAATTACAAACTGGCATGATTAGATGTGGTATTGTTGAGGAGAATGAAGCTATGCTTGCACGTTTTCTGGGTGGATTAAATAGAGAGATTCAGACTATTCTAGACTATAAGGAGTATACTAATATCACTCGTTTATTCCATCTTGCTTGTAAAGCTGAACGTGAAGTGCAGGATCGACAAGCATTGGGGCGAACTAACTTTTCTGCAGGCCGACCTTCATCATGGACACCACGTGCATCTTCTACTTCAACTGCACCAGCACCTCCATCCGGTGCCACCTCCAGCCGTGATACAAGAAAACAGGCACAACCACCATTATCTGCCAAGAGCGCACCTGCGGGGCCTGCACAGCGTTCTTCTTCTTCCATGGCATCAACAGGGCACACAAGTGATATTATTTGTCGTCGTTGTAAGGGAGGAGGTCATTATGCGAGAGAATGCAAATCTCCGCGTGTGATGATTGCTACCGCGGATGGTGGATATGAGTCCGCTAGTGACTATGATGAGGAGACTTTGGCTCTTATTACACGTGAAGAACATGGTGGAGATGATTCTGATCATGAGACGCAATACATGGCTCCTGAAGACGCTGACAGGTATGAATGTTTAGTTGCTCAACGTGTTTTGAGTGTGCAGGTCACACAAGCTGATGAGGACATGACTACCTTGGATATGACCAAAAATATTGCATATATGCATATTTGTCAGGTGATTTCTAGTGCAAACTATTCAATAATCTATTTATGTTATCCAGAACAAAAATACTTCACACACTTTTGTGTTTTGTCTAATTGCAGGTGTATGGGACATTTGTACAATCCACATATGAAGATAAGGAAGCAAGAGATGTTTATTTGCTGTCCAAAAAGTTCTCTCACGTCACTTTTGGCCCAAGAGAAGATAGAGTCCAAGTCTCTCACGTTCTGGATTCAGATTCGGACTGCACAGACACACCTGACTCAAATCGCACACAAGTTTTTCGTACGGACTCCGAATTGGGTGATTCTTTTTTTGTTGGAAACTAGATTTCGTGCACTTTCCAACCCAATTGGAATCACCTTCAAATTCGTCCGGAGCGTTGAGTTGTGGACGAAACAATCTGATGCTGCAGCAGAATCCGAGTCAAACTACAAGTCCAAAGGTGTTACATCACCTCCACTTGGGCCCATTGGCCTTGTACGACCTAGATTTAGTTTTAGGCTGACTTGGGACGTCCTCCCACCTCCTTGGCCGCCACCCCTTGCTCCTATATAAGTAGATCCATCTAGTAGCTTTTCCTTGGGATTTGTTTAGTTAAAAGTTAGCCATTGCAACTTCGTGTACTTCGTTTGTGTCCAACGACCAGACCAAGACCGCTTCCGGATCCCCACCATTATCAATACTTCATATATATTTGCAATATTCAGATTGCTTTATCATATTCTTGCTCGTTCTTCGATTGCTTGCAGGAATAGACCTTCGTGGTCAGGCTGACCGTGCTTCCAGCATCGTCAGTAACCTCAGGAGATTGGTTTAGCGATTGCTAAGGCGCAACGTCGTGCACGTTTGTAGTCGGATCGTCAAAGTCGTCTCCACCAAATCGATAGTTATCATCTCATCGAAAGATCGGGACCCTCGCCTCTATCAAGTGGTATCAGTTTTCAGGTTGCTCGGTGAGAATTTCCAGTTTTTCTTACATTAGATTTATTTTCTTACCTATTCTCCAAGAAAAAGCCACAAAAAAAAGTTAGATCTGTTCATCCTTTATCCAAGCCAGTCTGAGCCTTTGCAATTTTCTATTCATTGCTTGCATAGTTGAATTATCGGTTGCATCGTCGTGTCAGTTGCTGGTCTTAGTGTCTAGTTCCTTTAGAGTTTCGAGTTCTGTTCACATTAGTCACGTCGCCGCTGCATCATTATCCGTTCCGCTGTCCACCATCCCATCTATTAATTTCCACCACGTGCTATGCACTGTTCATTATCATAATCATAGTTGAGGTCATTCATATCTTCGCCTGATCCAATCTGCATCTTATCTAGTTTGTCTTGGAAAGAGGGAGAAAAAAAAGATAGAGAAAAAAAAGAGAAAAAAAGGAAAGAAAAAGAGAGAGAAGAAAAAAAAGCGTGAGAAAAAAAAAAGAGAAGAAAAAAATTGGATCTATCTAGAATCATTCTCGTACCTGAATTCGGATTGGAATCTGTTTTGCGCACTGTTCAGTAAAACAGGTGTATCTTCCTCATACGAAGTCCGTTTTGGCTCCGTGAGTACTCAAATTGAAGATAGCGACGAGCCGCATCTAAATAGTTGCAGAAGCTTGTTCAATATTTGACACCTCAAAATCGGCTTCTAAATAGGTCTTTTTGCTCTCCGAAGTTGGTGAATACAGCTTGTTCCAATTTTTCAGGCCAGTTTTAGAATTCTTTGACTCCTCATATCAACTCGGAATTGAGTGATTCTTTTTGCATTGGAAAGCTTGAGTTAGTAGCATTCTTTGAAAGAATTTATCAGAAAATTGTTTCAAACTTTTCAAGAGGAAAGTTGGAGAGAGAGTTGTTGTATATCCTCCTTGGCAGTTGTTTTTCATCATTATCTTCACTGCCGTTGTGATCTTCACTTATATCTTGCTGTCAAGAGCTACTTAGTATCCTTCATTGATGCTAGTTATGCTACACCGTGACCTCATTAGTGTTCTAGGCTCGCGTCTCTAGTCCGGTCTAGCCTAGGACCAGCACAGTACCGTCGTTGAGCGTTTATTCAACATTGCATCTTTGAATTGATTATTGCTAATCTTTTGCTACCATATATAGCCAACCCAGCTCCACATATTTCTACACCGTGTATACGTACGCTCCCCTGGCAATCGCTTTACTCAATATTCGGAGTTACTTGACACCGCTGGTTGCCGATCACCGCCTGCTGCATGGTAAGAATTTGTAAGACATTGATATTTGCTTTACTGTGAGCGTTTTACCACCACATCCTAGTAGTTATAGGAACAATATTTTTGGGTTTTGTTTCTTGTTCTACTAATCATGACAGGATCCAGAGGCAATTCATGGGCTTTGTCGATCGCGGGAGACGTGCCACCACCTTTGCAAATACCACAACCGTCACGAGAGGTGCACAAACATCCAAATGCACATGATCAGGTTAATGTATCTATACCACCATTTAATGGCCGTTTTAAACCTGCTTTATATATTGAATGGGAGTTCGACATAAAAAATATATTTGCTTCCCATAATTTCAATGAACATAAAAAGGTTAAGGTTGCGGTTGGTTCTTTCACTGGTTATGCTTTGGTTTGGTGGAGTGATTATTGTCGGTTACACCCTGATTATATACCTACTACTTGGGATGATTTGAAACTTGTCATGCGACATACTTTCGTCCCTGCTTATTATACTCGTGACATGATTAAGAAGTTGCAACACTTAAAACAAGGTAGTGAAACTGTAACAAAATATTATGATGATTTACAAACTACCTTGTTGCATTCCTCTTTAGAAGAAAGTGAAGATGATTTTATGGATGGATTTTGGGGAGGATTAAACCGTGATATTCAAGAGATACTAATTCATGAAGAGTGTTATCCTATGGACCATTTGTTTCATCTTGCTTGCAAAGCTGAACAGGAAATAAAACGACGTGTTGGCCACGAGGAGAACAAGCGCACGGTGCACATTCCAAGAGTTGATATGATTGTTCCTTCAACTACTAGGCATACTATGACAACCACATCCGTTGTTGTCAGGACTACATCACCTCCACCATGTGACACATCGCCCCCGAGAGTGGCTACATCATCTGAGTTGATCATAAGAGGTAATGACAAAGGTACTGATCTTCCATCTCTACATGAGAATGATGAATGCCTTGTCAATTTGAATGCACCATCTGATGAGCTACCCACTACTTTGATCACACCACCTATTTTAGAGGACTACGTTGATAATTTGACTTTGCCATGTGATCAAACAACTGAAATACCAACAATTTTGAGTGCACCCATTGAATTAACTATTGATGCAAAAGAACCAATGTTTAATCATTTTGATATGACCTCTAATCTTGGTGCTGATTCTGTGTTGAATGACTTATTGCATGTTTGCTTATTTAAGCATGTTGTAGCATGTAAATTTGATGCAAGTAAGGTTTATTCACCTATGTTGGGATGGTTTAATGATGAACATTGTCAATCTTTTGAAATGAATAAGAGCTTCACTTATATGTGCAAATTGAGTTGCAATATTTTCATGCCTTCTACTTCTTGTGCTAATTTTTTGGCTTTAGATTTTATGAACTATGCAAGTTACTCATCTATTCATGTGTCATATATGCAAAAATCAAGGGAAGTAAAAATGGATGACATATACATATACAACATGTACACCTTGTCTCTTTTGTTAGCCACATTTCAGATTAAGCAACGCCGAGGACGGCTTTATTTTCAAGAAGGGGAGGATGATGAGGACATGACTACCTTGGATATGACCAAAAATATTGCATATATGCATATTTGTCAGGTGATTTCTAGTGCAAACTATTCAATAATCTATTTATGTTATCCAGAACAAAAATACTTCACACACTTTTGTGTTTTGTCTAATTGCAGGTGTATGGGACATTTGTACAATCCACATATGAAGATAAGGAAGAAAGAGATGTTTATTTGCTGTCCAAAAAGTTCTCTCACGTCACTTTTGGCCCAAGAGAAGATAGAGTCCAAGTGATAGAGGCAAAGGTGTCCCGTCTTTCGATGAGATGGTGGATTTCGCTTTGGTGGAAGTCGACTTTGACGATCCGACTACGAACGTGCGAGGACGTCGCGCCTTAGCAATCGCTAAACCAACTCCGAGAGGTTATTGACCACGCCGGAGCACGATCAACCTGACCACGAGGGTCTGTTTCCTGCGAGCAAACGAAGAACAAGCAAGAAACTGAGATTGCAATCTGGATATTGCGAATATAAGATGAAAGCTTTATTGATCAAGGTGGGGTTCTGTGACGCCTTTGTCTGGTCGTTGAACACAAACGAAGTACGCGAAGTTGCAGCTATGGCGAACTTTTAATCTAAACAAAACCCCAGGAAAAGCTACTAGATGGATCTACTTATATAGGAGCAAGGGGTGGCGGCCAAGGAGGTGGGAGGACGTCCCAAGGCAGCCTAAAACTAAATCTAGGTCGTACAAGGCCAATGGGCCCAAGTGGAGGTGATGTAACACCTTTGGACTTGTAGTTTGACTCGGATTCTGCTGCAGCATCAGATTGTTTCGTCCACAACTCAACGCTCCGGACGAATTTGAAGGTGATTCCAATTGGGTTGGAAAGTGCACGAAATCTAGTTTCCAACAAAAAAAGAATCACCCAATTCGGAGTCCGTACGAAAAACTTGTGTGCGATTTGAGTCAGGTGTGTCTGTGCAGTCCGAATCTGAATCCAGAACGTGAGAGACTTGGACTCTATCTTCTCTTGGGCCAAAAGTGACGTGAGAGAACTTTTTGGACAGCAAATAAACATCTCTTGCTTCCTTATCTTCATATGTGGATTGTACAAATGTCCCATACACCTGCAATTAGACAAAACACAAAAGTGTGTGAAGTATTTTTGTTCTGGATAACATAAATAGATTATTGAATAGTTTGCACTAGAAATCACCTGACAAATATGCATATATGCAATATTTTTGGTCATATCCAAGGTAGTCATGTCCTCATCAGCTTGTGTGACCTGCACACTCAAAACACGTTGAGCAACTAAACATTCATACCTGTCAGCGTCTTCAGGAGCCATGTATTGCGTCTCATGATCAGAATCATCTCCACCATGTTCTTCACGTGTAATAAGAGCCAAAGTCTCCTCATCATAGTCACTAGCGGACTCATATCCACCATCCGCGGTAGCAATCATCACACGCGGAGATTTGCATTCTCTCGCATAATGACCTCCTCCCTTACAACGACGACAAATAATATCACTTGTGTGCCCTGTTGATGCCATGGAAGAAGAAGAACGCTGTGCAGGCCCCGCAGGTGCGCTCTTGGCAGATAATGGTGGTTGTGCCTGTTTTCTTGTATCACGGCTGGAGGTGGCACCGGATGGAGGTGCTGGTGCAGTTGAAGTAGAAGATGCACGTGGTGTCCATGATGAAGGTCGGCCTGCAGAAAAGTTAGTTCGCCCCAATGCTTGTCGATCCTGCACTTCACGTTCAGCTTTACAAGCAAGATGGAATAAACGAGTGATATTAGTATACTCCTTATAGTCTAGAATGGTCTGAATCTCTCTATTTAATCCACCCAGAAAACGTGCAAGCATAGCTTCATTCTCCTCAACAATACCACATCTAATCATGCCAGTTTGTAATTCCTGATAATACTCTTCTACAGAATTTTTCCCTTGTCTTAAACGCTGCAATTTTTGAAGCAATTCACGTTGATAATATGGTGGAACCCAACGCGTACGCATAGCAGTTTTCAAAGCAGCCCAAGTAGTTGGAATAGGATATAATCTACAATGTTCAGACCACCATACACATGCAAAACTAGTGAAAGCACAAACGGCAGCAGCAACTCGTCTCTCCTCAGGATATTGTAAACATGTAAATCGTTGTTCAGTTTCTAACTCCCAAGTAAGATATATATCAGGAACATATCTACCCTCAAATGGTGGAATATTCAATTTCAGTTTAGGAATATGGACATCATCTCGTACCTGAGGTGGTGGTGCAGGCCTACCATTACGAAGATATACCTGAGGTCGACCTGCTGGTGGTGGTACAGGTGGCTGCACGTAGTGTTGATTTTGATCAACCTCATCCTCATAGTCTCCCACATAATCATCCTCCTCCGCATCAGCAGCAGGAGCCACAGAAGTATCAACAGCAGCACCAACAGTTTGGCCAAACGCAAGAGGAACACGGCTTGCTCGGCGGAGGTCTGCTTCGCGACGTGGAGGTAGTCGTTGTTGTTGTTGTTGTTGAAGAGGTGCGTTAGCTGCAGCGGGTGGTGGTGGTGGAAGACGCGCGAGCAATTCATTAAACTTGTTATCGAGCTTTGTTTCGAACGTCTTCTCAAAGCCAGTGATCTTCTCCATGGCTTCTTCAAAATTGTTCAGCACATCTTGCACCTGTTCAGTCATCATTTGCTGAAACTTATCATGAAGCTCCTTGTTCGATAAATTCTCCCAGTCAATCTCGTCGGCTTGTGATCCTGGCATGGTTAACAGCAATAGAAACACACAAGAATATGATCCTACAGACTACGAACAAGTGGTGGTGGTGGGTGTCACAAATCCGTCAAGCAAATCTCAAATTCTTACCAGTTCTTACCCAGCAGCAGGCGGTGATCGGCAACCGTTATAGTCAAAAACTCTCAAAGCTTGGATAGAGCGATTACCAGGGAGAGTCAAACACACGACGTAGATGTATGTGGAGCTGGGAAGGCTTATAATATGGTAGCAAAAAGGGTCAGCAATAATCAATTCAGAGATGCAAAGTTGAATAAACGCTCAACGACGGTACTGTGCTGGTCCTAGGCTAGACTGTGCTAGAGACGCGAGCCTAGAACACTAACAAAATCACGGCGCGGCACGTAAACAAGGGAAAAGCACACTCTGGAATTTTTTTTTTGCGCTCTTTTTTTTTGCGCTCTTTTTTTTTGCGCTGCTTTTTTTTTTTGCGAAAAATCACTATAATGGCGAGTGTCTCAAAACTCTTCTTAGCTCAAACTGACAGGATGGGCACGAAATTTTTTTGACCAATTTTTTTTTTTTTGACTGCCCGGACCCAAAAACTGGAAACGGGTCAAAAAAAACTTCCTATAATGGCACCTGTCTCAAAACACTCAGAAACACCTAAAAATAGGATAGCCAGAAATTTTTTCGAAAAATGCGTTTTCGAAAAATTTTGGGCCTAAACGGAGCGTGGCTACCCGACTCTTTTTTTTTTTTCCGAAACCTACTCCGGCAAGGAAACACGAATCGGAATCTAGATTGATCCCGAAAACAAACCTAATAAGCAAGGAACTCGGATTGGTGGTGGATATATGGTGGTGGTATATGGCAGCGGTGGTAGTATATGGATATGGATCGGTGGTGGTATATGGACACGGATTGGTGGTGGTATATGGATACGGATTCGGAGCGGTGGTGGTAGATGGCAGGGGCGATGATGATGGTGCGGCGACGGCGTGACAACTTGTGAACAGAACTCGAAACTCTAAAAGACTAGACGCTAAGACCAGCAACTGAACACGACGATGCAACCGCAAATTCAACAAAGCAAATACAGAAAAGATTATGCAAGGCTCAGATTGGTTCGGATGGGATGAACTAACCCTAATTTTTTTTGGCTTTTTTGTGGACTATAGGTATGAAGAACAGACTCGATCTAAACTACAAAAAACTGTAAAATCTCACCGAGCAACCTGGAAATCTGATACCACTTGATAGAGGCGGAGGTGTCCCGTCTTTCGATGAGATGGTGGATTTCGCTTTGGTGGAAGTCGACTTTGACGATCCGACTACGAACGTGCGAGGACGTCGCGCCTTAGCAATCGCTAAACCAACTCCGAGAGGTTATTGACCACGCCGGAGCACGATCAACCTGACCACGAGGGTCTGTTTCCTGCGAGCAAACGAAGAACAAGCAAGAAACTAAGATTGCAATCTGGATATTGCGAATATAAGATGAAAGCTTTATTGATCAAGGTGGGGTTCTGTGACGCCTTTGTCTGGTCGTTGAACACAAACGAAGTACGCGAAGTTGCAGCTATGGCGAACTTTTAATCTAAACAAAACCCAAAGTCTAAACGATGCCCTAAGGGCTGTATATATGGAGGAAGAGGGGGGGAATTTCGTGGCCCTTGGTGGAGGGGTCCGAAATCAACCATATCTCTTGTTTCCCCACACATACAGACTCTAAAAATAGCCTATACTTATGTATTTCGAAATTACATGGGCCTGGCCCAATAATAAGGTGACGCAGCACCTAAAATAGCCTCGGGACGAAATTTATGAAGTGGCATCTTGTATATTTCGTCCAAGGCTTCATGCACCCATTATGGTGGCTTCAAAGTCCTGAAATCATCACTTGTAACTCCGTTCTTGTTTCCCTTGCGCATGCCATCATCTCCATGCTTGTTCTTGCTCCAATGTTCATCCTTCTCCAAGCTAGGCCCTTCATTTGTAAGCAAAACAAATGTATCCAATTTAGGCAGCATCATATTCTCATGAACATTAGAATCATTACCAAGAAACGAAAGTACCTGGTAATTTAGTTGGCGTGCACGAGCTCTAGTAATTGGTCCAGTATGTATAGCAGCAGGGGCTGTGGGTGTAACAATTGTATTGATGTCCTCATCATCCCATGAGTTGACGAAACGAGCTCTTGAGAGCAACGACGACTTGGGATCCTGATAGAGGCGGGGTGTCCCGATCTTTCGATGAGATGATAACTACCGATTTGGTGGAGACGACTTTGACGATCCGACTACAAACGTGCACGACGTTGCGCCTTAGCAATCGCTAAACCAACTCCGAGAGGTTATTGACCACGCTGGAGCACGATCAACCTGACCACGAAGGTCTATTCCTGCAAGCAATCGAAGAACGAGCAAGAATATGATAAAGCAATCTGAATATTGCAAATATATATGAAGTATTGATAATGGTGGGGATCCGTAGGCGGTCTTGGTCTGGTCGTTGGACACAAACGAAGTACACGAAGTTGCAATGGCTAACTTTTAACTAAACAAATCCCAAGGAAAAGCTACTAGATGGATCTATTTATATAGGAGCATGGGGTGGCGGCCAAGGAGGTGGGAGGACGTCCCAAGGCAGCCTAAAACTAAATCTAGGTCGTACAAGGCCAATGGGCCCAAGTGGAGGTGATGTAACACCTTTGGACTTGTAGTTTGACTCGGATTCTGCTGCAGCATCAGATTGTTTCGTCCACAACTCAATGCTCCGGACGAATTTGAAGGTGATTCCAATTGGGTTGGAAAGTGCACGAAATCTAGTTTCCAACAAAAAAAGAATCACCCAATTCGGAGTCCGTATGAAAAACTTGTGTGCGTTTTGAGTCAGGTGTGTCTGTGCAGTCCGAATCTGAATCCAGAACGTGAGAGACTTGGACTCTATATTCTCTTGGGCCAAAAGTGACGTGAGAGAGCTTTTTGGACAGCAAATAATCATCTCTTTCTTCCTTATCTTCATATGTGGATTGTACAAATGTCCCATACACCTGCAATTAGACAAAACACAAAAGTGTGTGAAGTATTTTTGTTCTGGATAACATAAATAGATTATTGAATAGTTTGCACTAGAAATCACCTGACAAATATGCATATATGCAATATTTTTGGTCATATCCAAGGTAGTCATGTCCTCATCATCCTCCCCTTCTTGAAAATAAAGCCGTCCTCGGCGTTGCTTAATCTGAAATGTGGCTAACAAAAGAGACAAGGTGTACATGTTGTATATGTATATGTCATCCATTTTTACTTCCCTTGATTTTTGCATATATGACACATGAATAGATGAGTAACTTGCATAGTTCATAAAATCTGAAGCCAAAAAATTAGCACAAGAAGTAGAAGGCATGAAAATATTGCAACTCAGTTTGCACATATAAGTGAAGCTCTTATTCATTTCAAAAGATTGACAATGTTCATTATTAAACCATCCCAACATTGGTGAATAAACCTTACTTGCATCAAATTTACATGCTACAACATGCTTAAATAAGCAAACATGCAATAAGTCATTCAACACAGAATCATCACCAAGATTAGAGGTCATATCAAAATGATTAAACATTGGTTCTTTTGCATCAATAGTTAATTCAATGGGTGCACTCAAAATTGTTGGTATTTCAGTTGTTTGATCACATGGCAAAGTCAAATTATCAACGTAGTCCTCTAAAATAGGTGGTGTGATCAAAGTAGTGTGTTGCTCATCAGATGGTGCATTCAAATTGACAAGGCATTCATCATTCTCATGTAGAGATGGAAGATCAGTACCTTTGTCATTACCTCTTATGATCAACTCAGATGATGTAGCCACTCTCGGGGGCGATGTGTCACATGGTGGAGGTGATGTAGTCCTGACAACAACGGATGTGGTTGTCATAGTATGCCTAGTAGTTGAAGGAACAATCATATCAACTCTTGGAATGTGCACCATGTGCTTGTTCTCCTCGTGGCCAACACGTCGTTTTATTTCCTGTTCAGCTTTGCAAGCAAGATGAAACAAATGGTCCATAGGATAACACTCTTCATGAATTAGTATCTCTTGAATATCACGGTTTAATCCTCCCCAAAATCTATCCATAAAATCATCTTCACTTTCTTCTAAAGAGGAATGCAACAAGGTAGTTTGTAAATCATCATAATATTTTGTTACAGTTTCACTACCTTGTTTTAAGTGTTGCAACTTCTTAATCATGTCACGAGTATAATAAGCAGGGACGAAAGTATGTCGCATGGCAAGTTTCAAATCATCCCAAGTAGTAGGTATATAATCAGGGTGTAACCGACAATATTCACTCCACCAAACCAAAGCATAACCAGTGAAAGAACCAATCGCAACCTTAACCTTTTTATGTTCATTGAAATTATGGGAAGCAAATATATTTTTTATGTCGAACTCCCATTCAATATATAAAGCAGGTTTAAAACGGCCATTAAATGGTGGTATAGATACATTAACCTGATCATGTGCATTTGGATGTTTGTGCACCTCTCGTGACGGTTGTGGTATTTGCAAAGGTGCTGGCACGTCTCCCGTGATCGACAAAGCCCATGAATTGACTCTGGATCCTGTCATGATTAGTAGAACAAGAAACAAAACCCAAAAATAATGTTCCTATAACTACTAGGATGTGGTGGTAAAACGCTCACAGTAAAGCAAATATCAATGTCTTACAAGTTCTTACCATGCAGCAGGCGGTGATCGGCAACCAGCGGTGTCAAGTAACTCCGAATATTGAGTAAAGCGATTGCCAGGGGAGCGTACGTATACACGGTGTAGAAATATGTGGAGCTAGGTTGGCTATATATGGTAGCAAAAGATTAGCAATAATCAATTCAAAGATGCAATGTTGAATAAACGCTCAACGACGGTACTGTGCTGGTCCTAGGCTAGACCGGACTAGAGACGCGAGCCTAGAACACTAATAAGGTCACGGCGTAGCACAACTAGCATCAATGAAGGATACTAAGTAGCTCTTGACAGCAAGATATAAGTGAAGATCACAACGGCAGTGAAGATAATGATGAAAAACAACTGCCAAGCAGGATATACAACAACTCTCTCTCCAACTTTCCTCTTGAAAAGTTTGAGACAATTTTCTGATAAATTCTTTCAAAGAATGCTACTAACTCAAGCTTTCCAATGCAAAAAGAATCACCCAATTCCGAGTTGATATGAGGAGTCAAAGAATTCTAAAACTGGCCTGAAAAATTGGAACAAGCTGTGTTCACGAACTTCGGAGGGCAAAAAGACCTATTTAGAAGCCGATTTTGAGGTGTCAAATATTGAACCAGCTTCTGCAACTATTTAGATGCGGCTCGTCGCTATCTTCAATTTGAGTACTCACGGAGCCAAAACGGACTTCGTATGAGGAAGATACACCTGTTTTACTGAACAGTACGTAAAATAGATTCCAATCCGAATTCAGGTACGAGATTGATTCTAGATAGATCCAATTTTTTTTCTTCTCTCTTTTTTTTTCTGACGCTTTTTTTTTCTTTTTCTTCTCCCTCTTTCCAAAACAAACTAGATAAGAATCACCCAATTCGGAGTCCGTATGAAAAACTTGTGTGCGTTTTGAGTCAGGTATGTCTGTGCAGTCCGAATCTGAATCCAGAACGTGGGAGACTTGGACTCTATCTTCTCTTGGGCCAAAAGTGACGTGAGAGAATGATAGAGGCAAAGGTGTCCCGTCTTTCGATGAGATGGAGGATTTCGCTTTGGTGGAAGTCGACTTTGACGATCCGACTACGAACGTGCGAGGACGTCGCGCCTTAGCAATCGCTAAACCAACTCCGAGAGGTTATTGACCACGCCGGAGCACGATCAACCTGACCACGAAGGTCTGTTTCCTGCGAGCAAACGAAGAACAAGCAAGAAACTAAGATTGCAATCTGGATATTGCGAATATAAGATGAAAGCTTTATTGATCAAGGTGGGGTTCTGTGACGCCTTTGTCTGGTCGTTGAACACAAACGAAGTACGCGAAGTTGCAGCTATGGCGAACTTTTAATCTAAACAAAACCCAAAGTCTAAACGATGCCCTAAGGGCTGTATATATGGAGGAAGAGGGGGGGGGAATTTCGTGGCCCTTGGTGGAGGGGTCCGAAATCAACCCTATCTCTTGTTTCCCCACACATACGGACTCTAAAAATAGCCTATACTTATGTATTTCGAAATTACATGGGCCTGGCCCAATAATAAGGTGACGCAGCACCTAAAATAGCCTCGGGACAAAATTTATGAAGTGGCATCTTGTATATTTCGTCCAAGGCTTCATGCACCCATTATGGTGGCTTCAAAGTCCTGAAATCATCACTTGTAACTCCGTTCTTGTTCCCCTTGCGCATGCCATCATCTCCATGCTTGTTCTTGCTCCAATGTTCATCCTTCTCCAAGCTAGGCCCTTCATTTGTAAGCAAAACAAATGTATCCAATTTAGGCAGCATCATATTCTCATGAACATTAGAATCATTACCAAGAAACGAAAGTACCTGGTAATTTAGTTGGCGTGCACGAGCTCTAGTAATTGGTCCAGTATGTATAGCAGCAGGGACTGTGGGTGTAACAATTGTATTGATGTCCTCATCAACTTCCCTTGATTTTTGCATATATGACACATGAATAGATGAGTAACTTGCATAGTTCATAAAATCTAAAGCCAAAAAATTAGCACAAGAAGTAGAAGGCATGAAAATATTGCAACTCAGTTTGCACATATAAGTGAAGCTCTTATTCATTTCAAAAGATTGACAATGTTCATCATTAAACCATCCCAACATTGGTGAATAAACCTTACTTGCATCAAATTTACATGCTACAACATGCTTAAATAAGCAAACATGCAATAAGTCATTCAACACAGAATCATCACCAAGATTAGAGGTCATATCAAAATGATTAAACATTGGTTCTTTTGCATCAATAGTTAATTCAATGGGTGCACTCAAAATTGTTGGTATTTCAGTTGTTTGATCACATGGCAAAGTCAAATTATCAACGTAGTCCTCTAAAATAGGTGGTGTGATCAAAGTAGTGTGTTGCTCATCAGATGGTGCATTCAAATTGACAAGGCATTCATCATTCTCATGTAGAGATGGAAGATCAGTACCTTTGTCATTACCTCTTATGATCAACTCAGATGATGTAGCCGCTCTCGGGGGCGATGTGTCACATGGTGGAGGTGATGTAGTCCTGACAACAATGGATGTGGTTGTCATAGTATGCCTAGTAGTTGAAGGAACAATCATATCAACTCTTGGAATGTGCACCGTGCGCTTGTTCTCCTCGTGGCCAACACGTCGTTTTATTTCCTGTTCAGCTTTGCAAGCAAGATGAAACAAATGGTCCATAGGATAACACTCTTCATGAATTAGTATCTCTTGAATATCACGGTTTAATCCTCCCCAAAATCTATCCATAAAATCATCTTCACTTTCTTCTAAAGAGGAATGCAACAAGGTAGTTTGTAAATCATCATAATATTTTGTTACAGTTTCACTACCTTGTTTTAAGTGTTGCAACTTCTTAATCATGTCACGAGTATAATAAGCAGGGACGAAAGTATGTCGCATGGCAAGTTTCAAATCATCCCAAGTAGTAGGTATATAATCAGGGTGTAACCGACATATTCACTCCACCAAACCAAAGCATAACCAGTGAAAGAACCAACCGCAACCTGAACCTTTTTATGTTCATCGAAATTATGGGAAGCAAATATATTTTTTATGTCGAACTCCCATTCAATATATAAAGCAGGTCTAAAACGGCCATTAAATGGTGGTATAGATACATTAACCTGATCATGTGCATTTGGATGTTTGTGCACCTCTCGTGACGGTTGTGGTATTTGCATAGGTGGTGGCATGTCTCCTGCGATCGACAAAGCCCATGAATTGACTCTGGATCCTGTCATGATTAGTAGAACAAGAAACAAAATCCAAAAATAATATTCCTATAACTACTAGGATGTGGTGGTAAAACGCTCACAGTAAAGCAAATATCAATGTCTTACAAGTTCTTACCATGCAGCAGGCGGTGATCGGCAACCAGCGGTGTCAAGTAACTCCGAATATTGAGTGAAGCGATTGCCAAGGGAGCGTACGTATACACGGTGTAGAAATATGTGGAGCTAGGTTGGCTATATATGGTAGCAAAAGATTAGCAATAATCAATTCAAAGATGCAATGTTGAATAAACGCTCCACGACGGTACTGTGCTGGTCCTAGGCTAGACCGGACTAGAGACGCGAGCCTAGAACACTAATGAGGTCACGGCGTAGCACAACTAGCATCAATGAAGGATACTAAGTAGTTCTGGACAGCAAGATATAAGTGAAGATCACAACGGCAGTAAAGATAATGATGAAAAACAACTGCCAAACAGGATATACAACAACTCTCTCTCCAACTTTCCTCTTGAAAAGTTTGAGCCAATTTTCTGATAAATTCTTTCAAAGAATGCTACTAACTCAAGCTTTTCAATGCAAAAAGAATCACTCAATTCCGAGTTGATATGAGGAGTTAAAGAATTCTAAAACTGGCCTGAAAAATTGGAACAAGCTGTGTTCACGAACTTCAGAGGGCAAAAAGACCTATTTAGAAGCCGATTTTGAGGTGTCAAATATTGAACTCGCTTCTGCAACTATTTAGATGCGGCTCGTCGCTAGCTTCAATTTGAGTACTCACGGAGCGAAAACGGACTTCGTATGAGGAAGATACACCTGTTTTACTGAACAGTTTGCAAAACAGATTCCAATCCGAATTCAGGTACGAGATTGATTCTAGATAGATCCGATTTTTTTTCTTCTCTCTTTTTTTTTCTCACGCTTTTTTTTTCTTTTTCTTCTCTCTCTTTTTCTTTTTTTTTCCTCTCTTTTTTTTCCTCTATCAAGTGGTATCAGTTTTCAGGTTGCTCGGTGAGATTTTACAGTTTTTCATAGTATAGATCGCATCTGTCATTCATACCTACAATCCATGAAAAAGCCATAAAAAAGTTAGATCTGTTCATCATTTATCCAAGCCAGTCTGAGCCTTTGCAATTTTCTATTCATTGCTTGCATGGTTGAGCCACTTGATAGAGACAAAGGTGTCCCGTCTTTCGATGAGATGGTGGATTTCGCTTTGGTGGAAGTCGACTTTGACGATCCGACTACGAACGTGCGAGGACGTTGCGCCTTAGCAATCGCTAAACCAACTCCGAGAGGTTATTGACCACGCTGGAGCACGATCAACCTGACCACGAAGGTCTATTCCTGCAAGCAATCGAAGAACGAGCAAGAATATGATAAAGCAATCTGAATATTGCAAATATATATGAAGTATTGATAATGGTGGGGATCCGTAGGCGGTCTTGGTCTGGTCGTTGGACACAAACGAAGTACACGAAGTTGCAATGGCTAACTTTTAACTAAACAAATCCCAAGGAAAAGCTACTAGATGGATCTACTTATATAGGAGCAAGGGGTGGCGGCCAAGGAGGTGGGAGGACGTCCCAAGGCAGCCTAAAACTAAATCTAGGTCGTACAAGGCCAATGGGCCCAAGTGGAGGTGATGTAACACCTTTGGACTTGTAGTTTGACTCGGATTCTGCTGCAGCATCAGATTGTTTCGTCCACAACTCAACGCTTCGGACGAATTTGAAGGTGATTCCAATTGGGTTGGAAAGTGCACGAAATCTAGTTTCCAACAAAAAAAGAATCACCCAATTAGGAGTCCGTATGAAAAACTTGTGTCCGTTTTGAGTCAGGTGTGTCTGTGCAGTCCGAATCTGAATCCAGAACGTGAGAGACTTGGACTCTATCTTCTCTTGGGCCAAAAGTGACGTGAGAGAACTTTTTGGACAGCAAATAAACATCTCTTTCTTCCTTATCTTCATATGTGGATTGTACAAATGTCCCATACACCTGCAATTAGACAAAACACAAAAGTGTGTGAAGTATTTTCGTTCTGGATAACATAAATAGATTATTGAATAGTTTGCACTAGAAATCACCTGACAAATATGCATATATGCAATATTTTTGGTCATATCCAAGGTAGTCATGTCCTCATCATCCTCCCCTTCTTGAAATGAAGTCGTCCTCGACGGAAATTCATCTTCCTCACCCAAATAAGGCTTCAAATCTGCAATGTTAAAAGTGGGACTAACCCCAAAATCTGCAGGCAGCTCAAGTTTATATGCATTATCATTTATTTTCTCTAACACCTTAAAGGGACGATCAGCACGTGGCATTAGCTTTGATTTGCGCAAATCAGGAAATCTATCCTTACGCAAATGTAACCAAACAAGATCTCCAGGTGCAAACACAACATGTTTTCTACCCTTATCTCCAGCAAGTTTATATTTAGCATTCATACGCTCAATGTTTTCCTTAGTTAACTCATGCATTTTTAAAATCAATTCAGCACGTGGTGCTGCATCAAAATTAACCTTCTCCGAAGATGGAAGAGGCAACAAATCAATAGGTGCACGAGGTAGGAAACCATACACAACTTCAAAAGGGCACATCTTAGTAGTAGACTGCAATGAACGATTATAAGCAAATTCAATATGAGGCAAGCATTCCTCCCCCATTTTCTTATTATTCTTCAAAACAGCCCTAAGCATAGTAGACAACGTTCTATTGACTACTTCAGTTTGTCCATCAGTTTGGGGGTGACAAGTAGTACTAAAAAGCAGTTTAGTCCCCAACTTAGCCCATAAACATCTTCAAAAGTGGCTAAGAAATTTAGTATCACGATCTGAAACAATAGTATTTGGCACACCATGCAAGCGAATAATTTCACGAAAGAACAAATCAGCAACATTAACAGCATCATCGCTTTTATGACATGGTATAAAGTGTGCCATTTTCGAGAATCTATCCACGACAACAAATATGCTATCCCTCCCCTTCTTTGTTCGAGGTAAACCTAAAACAAAGTCCATAGATATATCCTCCCAAGGAACACTAGGTACAGGCAAAGGCATATATAAACCATGAGGATTGAGTCGTGACTTAGCTTTTTGACATGTAGTGCATCGAGCAATAAAACGCTCAACATCCCGTCTCATCTTTGGCCAAAAGAAATGTGGAGCAAGTACGTCCTCCGTCTTCTTCACGCCAAAGTGTCCCATTAATCCTCCTCCATGCGCCTCCTGCAACAACAAAAGACGAACGGAGCTAGCTGGAATGCATAGCTTGTTAGCACGAAACACAAATCCATCGTTAACGACAAACTTGTTCCACATTCTTCCTTCTTTACAATTCTGCATTACATCTTTAAAATCAGCATCATGCACATATTGATCTTTGATGGTCCCTAAACCAAATATTTTGAAGTCAAGTTGTGAAAGCATAGTATAGCGACGAGATAATGCATCAGCAATAACATTTTCTTTTCCCTTCTTGTGTTTAATGACATAAGGGAAAGTCTCAATGAATTCAACCCATTTAGCATGTCTACGATTCAGTTTAGCTTGACTTTTAATATGTTTCAAAGATTCATGATCAGAATGTATAACAAATTCTTTGGGCCATAAATAATGTTGCCATGTTTCTAAAGTCCGAACAAGAGCATATAATTCTTTATCATAAGTAGAATAATTCAGACTAGGCCCACTCAATTTTTCAGAAAAGTATGCAACAGGTTTGCCATCTTGTAATAACACACCTCCTAATCCAATTCCACTAGCATCACATTCAAGCTCAAAAGTCTTATTAAAATCAGGAAGTTGGAGTAAAGGAGCATGTGTCAACTTATCTTTCAATACCGTGAAGGCTTCTTCCTGTGCAGTACCCCAAAGAAAAGGCACATCTTTCTTTGTAAGCTCATTGAGAGGTGCAGCAGTGGTGCTGAAATCTCTCACAAAACGCCTATAGAATCCAGCGAGGCCAAGAAAACTCCTCACTTGTGTGACCGTTTTGGGCTGCGGCCAACTCTCAATAGCTTCAATCTTGGCTTTATCAACTTCAATTCCCTGTGGAGTAACAACATAGCCAAGAAAAGATACTCGGTCGGTGCAAAAGGTGCACTTCCCAAGGTTACCAAACAAACGTGCATCACGTAGAGCAATAAAAACAGCACGTAAATGTTCCAAATGTTCTTCCAAAGATCTGCTATAAATCAATATGTCATCAAAGTAAACTACCACAAATCGTCCAATGAAAGCACGTAAAACTTCGTTCATTAATCTCATGAAAGTACTAGGTGCATTAGTTAACCCAAAAGGCATGACTAACCACTCATATAATCCAAACTTAGTTTTAAATGCTGTTTTCCATTCATCTCCCAATTTCATACGAATTTGATGGTAGCCACTACGCAAATCAACTTTGGAGAATATTGTAGAGCCACTCAATTCATCAAGCATATCATCTAGCCTAGGAATAGGATGACGATAACGAATAGTAATATTATTAATGCCTCTACAATCAACACACATACGTAATGTACCATCCTTTTTCGGCACTAGAATAATAGGAACAGCACAAGGACTAAGGGATTCGCGTATATAACCTTTGTCGAGAAGCTCTTGTACTTGGCGCATAATCTCCTTCGTCTCCTCTGGATTGGTACGGTATGGTGCACGGTTTGGCAGTGAAGCACCGGGAATTAAGTCAATCTGATGCTCAATCCCTCGAATAGGCGGTAATCCCGGTGGCACGTCTTGTGGAAAGACGTCAGTGAACTCCTGCAAAATGTTAGTGACAGCAGGAGGCAAAGAGGAAGGCACGTCCTCGAATGAAAATAATGCCTCTTTGCACACAAAAGCATAGCAAACAGATTTGCTGAAATCTAGCTCATCAATATCAGATTTGGTGGCAAATAAACATGCACTTTTCAATTTAATTTCAGAAGCAACACTAGATGGTTTATTATTAGTCTTCATTTGTTGCTCAAATTCTTTTGCCACAATCTGATTTTCACTCTTATTCGTCTCCTGTTTTGCTTTATTAGCTCTATTAATATCATCTTTCAAAATGGAATCAGGAGTCATAGGAAGCAAAGTAATATTTTTATCCTTATGAACAAGAGTATAGTGATTGTTTCTACCATGGTGTACAGAATTTTTATCAAATTGCCATGGTCTACCAAGTAATAAGGAACATGCTTGCATAGGTACCACATCACAATCAACATAATCAGCATATGTAGAGATACTAAAATTGATAGAGGCAAAGGTGTCCCGTCTTTCGATGAGATGGTGGATTTCGCTTTGGTGGAAGTCGGCTTTGACGATCCGACTACGAACGTGCGAGGACGTCGCGCCTTAGCAATCGCTAAACCAACTCCGAGAGGTTATTGACCACGCCGGAGCACGATCAACCTGACCACGAAGGTCTGTTTCCTGCGAGCAAATGAAGAACAAGCAAGAAACTAAGATTGCAATCTGGATATTGCGAATATAAGATGAAAGCTTTATTGATCAAGGTGGGGTTCTGTGACGCCTTGGTCTGGTCGTTGAACACAAACGAAGTACGTGAAGTTGCAGCTATGGCGAACTTTTAATCTAAACAAAACCCAAAGTCTAAACGATGCCCTAAGGGCTGTATATATGGAGGAAGAGGGGGGAAATTTCGTGGCCCTTGGTGGAGGGGTCCGAAATCAACCCTATCTCTTGTTTCCCCACACATACGGACTCTAAAAATAGCCTATACTTATGTATTTCGAAATTACATGGGCCTGGCCCAATAATAAGGTGACGCAGCACCTAAAATAGCCTCGGGACGAAATTTATGAAGTGGCGTCTTGTATATTTCGTCCAAGGCTTCATGCACCCATTATGGTGGCTTCAAAGTCCTGAAATCATCACTTGTAACTCCGTTCTTGTTTCCCTTGCGCATGCCATCATCTCCATGCTTGTTCTTGCTCCAATGTTCATCCTTCTCCAAGCTAGGCCCTTCATTTGTAAGCAAAACAAATGTATCCAATTTAGGCAGCATCATATTCTCATGAACATTATAATCATTACCAAGAAACGAAAGTACCTGGTAATTTAGTTGGCGTGCACGAGCTCTAGTAATTGGTCCAGTATGTATAGCAGCAGGGGCTGTGGGTGTAACAATTGTATTGATGTCCTCATCACATAGTATAGCGACGAGACAATGCATCAGCAATAACATTTTCTTTTCCCTTCTTGTGTTTAATGACATAAGGGAAAGTCTCAATGAATTCAACCCATTTAGCATGTCTACGATTCAGTTTAGCTTGACTTTTAATATGTTTCAAAGATTCATGATCAGAATGTATAACAAATTCTTTGGGCCATAAATAATGTTGCCATGTTTCTAAAGTCCGAACAAGAGCATATAATTCTTTATCATAAGTAGAATAATTCAGACTAGGCCCACTCAATTTTTCAGAAAAGTATGCAACAGGTTTGCCATCTTGTAATAACACACCTCCTAATCCAATTCCACTAGCATCACATTCAAGCTCAAAAGTCTTATTAAAATCAGGAAGTTGGAGTAAAGGAGCATGTGTCAACTTATCTTTCAATACCGTGAAGGCTTCTTCCTGTGCGGTACCCCAAACAAAAGGCACATCCTTCTTTGTAAGCTCGTTGAGAGGTGCAGCAATGGTGCTGAAATCTCTCACAAAACGCCTATAGAATCCAGCGAGGCCAAGAAAACTCCTTACTTGTGTGACCGTTTTGGGCTGCGGCCAACTCTCAATAGCTTCAATCTTGGCTTTGTCAACTTCAATTCCCTGTGGAGTAACAACATAGCCAAGAAAAGATACTCGGTCGGTGCAAAAGGTGCACTTCCCAAGGTTACCAAACAAACGTGCATCATGTAGAGCAATAAAAACAGCACGTAAATGTTCCAAATGTTCTTCCAAAGATCTGCTATAAATCAATATGTCATCAAAGTAAACTACCACAAATCGTCCAATGAAAGCACGTAAAACTTCGTTCATTAATCTCATGAAAGTACTAGGTGCATTAGTTAACCCAAAAGGCATGACTAACCATTCATATAATCCAAACTTAGTTTTAAATGCTGTTTTCCATTCATCTCCCAATTTCATACGAATTTGATGGTAGCCACTACGCAAATCAACTTTGGAGAATATTGTAGAGCCACTCAATTCATCAAGCATATCATCTAGCCTAGGAATAGGATGACGATAACGAATAGTAATATTATTAATGCCTCTACAATCAACACACATACGTGATGTACCATCCTTTTTCGGCACTAGAATAATAGGAACAGCACAAGGACTAAGGGATTCGCGTATATAACCTTTGTCGAGAAGCTCTTGTACTTGACGCATAATCTCCTTCGTCTCCTCTGGATTGGTACGGTATGGTGCACGGTTTGGCAGTGAAGCACCGGGAATTAAGTCAATCTGATGCTCAATCCCTCGAATAGGCAGTATCCCGGTGGCACGTCTTGTGGAAAAACGTCAGTGAACTCCTGCAAAATGTTAGTGACAGCAGGAGGCAAAGAGGAAGGCACGTCCTCGAATGAAAATAATGCCTCTTTGCACACAAAAGCATAGCAAACAGATTTGCTGAAATCTAGCTCATCAATATCAGATTTGGTGGCAAATAAACATGCACTTTTTAATTTAATTTCAGAAGCAACACTAGATGGTTTATTATTAGGCTTCATTTGTTGCTCAAATTCTTTTGCCACAATCTGATTTTCACTCTTATTCTTCTCCTGTTGTGCTTTATTAGCTCTATTAATATCATCTTTCAAAATGGAATCAGGAGTCATAGGAAGCAAAGTAAACATGCTCTGATACCACTTGATAGAGGCGGGGTGTCCCGATCTTTCGATGAGATGATAACTACCGATTTGGTGGAGACGACTTTGACGATCCGACTACAAACGTGCACGACGTTGCGCCTTAGCAATCGCTAAACCAACTCCGAGAGGTTATTGACCACGCTGGAGCACAATCAACCTGACCACGAAGGTCTATTCCTGCAAGCAATCGAAGAACAAGCAAGAATATGATAAAAGCAATCTGAATATTGCTAGTATATATGAAGTATTGATAAAGGTGGGGATCCGTAAGCGGTCTTGGTCTGGTCGTTGGACACAAACGAAGTACACGAAGTTGCAATGGCTAACTTTTAACTAAACAAATCCCAAGGAAAAGCTACTAGATGGATCTATTTATATAGGAACAAGGGGTGGCGGCCAAGGAGGTGGGAGGACGTCCCAAGGCAGCCTAAAACTAAATCTAGGTCGTACAAGGCCAATGGGCCCAAGTGGAGGTGATGTAACACATTTGGACTTGTAGTTTGACTCGGATTCTGCTGCAGCATCAGATTGTTTCGTCCACAACTCAACGCTCCGGACGAATTTGAAGGTGATTCCAATTGGGTTTGAAAGTGCACGAAATCTAGTTTCCAACAAAAAAAGAATCACCCAATTCGGAGTCCGTATGAAAAACTTGTGTGCGTTTTGAGTCAGGTGTGTCTGTGCAGTCCGAATCTGAATCCAGAACGTGAGAGACTTGGACTCTATCTTCTCTTGGGCCAAAAGTGACGCGAGAGAGCTTTTTGGACAGCAAATAATCATCTTTTTCTTCCTTATCTTCATATGTGGATTGTACAAATGTCCCATACACCTGCAATTAGACAAAACACAAAAGTGTGTGAAGTATTTTTGTTCTGGATGACATAAATAGATTATTGAATAGTTTGCACTAGAAATCACCTGACAAATATGCATATATGCAATATTTTTGGTCATATCCAAGGTAGTCATGTCCTCATCAGATCCCGTGGACTATCCTTACCACCGTTCCCTTCACGCAAGGACTACGCGCATCTCTTCTACTTGGCTCTCACACGGCTATGGGCTATTTACCATTTGTCACATTATGCTCATTTTACCGTGTTCACTTTGCATGCTATGCTTGCTCCTATGCCTTTGCCATGCCATTGTGACCCTTGCTTGCATCTACCGATGATTCACCATTATGCTACTTCTATGTGTATTTGCATGCTTGGTGGAGATCCTTGTTGCTATTGCCATGTTTATCATGTGCCCCATGCTATTGATGCTATTTTGCTCATATCTTGCCTTTATGCTTGTGAAATGTCATGTGCATTTTGTATGCCCACTATTTGCACACATGACATGATTTCCATGATTACCTCTAGTATGTTGCATCTTCGCACTACTAGCTTGCTTGACTTGATCGCTATGATTGCTTCCTTGGTTGCATCACCCATGTTCCACTCTTACTCGCTTTCTTCGGTTGATGACATATATGCTCATGCCTCTCACATGATATATCTTGTTCATTGTCGCTTGCCTCCAATAGTTGCCTCTATGCTTAATGATCGTGGAGCCTTGGACATATTACTTGTGATGCATTCTTGCTTGTTTAAGCCTATTGTCTTTGGTTGTAGTTGCATCATATGCTTTCATACCATACCACACCTTGTCCTTTCTTATGATAAGAATAATGAAAACACTTGTTGGGTATCTCGCCCCTCGAATGATAGGTCTTGCACTAACCTCATTTGTTTTTCCGAGTGTTTGTCATGTTCTTTCATTTTGAAGGATTCGCAAGGCGGTACGATCACAAGACATTTTGGTTATGAGAAGGCATACTCGATGCGCAACTACATCATCCTTGAGACACTCCTAAAGGTGACCTCTTTCCCTTTGAGCCATCCTCAAATACGCATATTGGATGGGTCACTCTTTCATTGTTGTTTCCTTCTTGTTGTCTACATGTTACATCTATTGGATGGAGGAGCGACATTGGAGATTGGCTCTATGGACCTTCACATTGAGGAGCGCTCGCACTTATTGGATGCACTTTCGGAACTCCACTCATGCCTCGACATCGAGCTTTGGTACACCAACACCTCCATATTTGTTGATTGTGCTCATACATCTCATGCTCGATGGACATATCATAATCACCACAAGTTTGCACCACATAAATGGATTGACTCACATTACGATTGCCTTGTTGCATCTTATATTCTGATGAGGACATCAATACCATTGTTAGACCCACAGGCCCTGCTGCTATACATACTGGACCAATTACTAGAGCTCGCGCACGCCAACTAAATTACCAGGTACTTTCGTTTCTTGGTAATGATTCTAATGTTCATGAGAATATGATGCTGCCTAAATTGGATACATTTGTTTTGCTTACAAATGAAGGGCCTAGCTTGGAGAAGGATGAACATTGGAGCAAGAACAAGCATGGAGATGATGGCATGCGCAAGGGGAACAAGAACGGAGTTACAAGTGATGATTTCAGGACTTTGAAGCCACCATAATGGGTGCAGGAAACCTTGGACGAAATATACAAGATGCCACTTCATAAATTTCGTCCCGAGGCTATTTTAGGTGCTGCGTCACCTTATTATTGGGCCAGGCCCATGTAATTTCGAAATACATAAGTATAGGCTATTTTTAGAGTCCGTATGTGTGGGGAAACAAGAGATAGGGTTGATTTCGGACCCCTCCACCAAGGGCCACGAAATTCCCCCCTCTTCCTCCATATATACAGCCCTTAGGGCATCGTTTAGACTTTGGGATTTGTTTAGTTAAAAGTTAGCCATTGCAACTTCGTGTGCTTCGTTTGTGTCCAACGACCAGACCAAGACCACTTTTCGGATCCCCACCATTATCAATACTTCATACATATTCGCGATATTCAGATTGCTTTTATCATATTCTTGCTTGTTCTTCGATTGCTTGCAGGAATAGACCTTCGTGGTCAGGTTGATCGTGCTCTGGCGTGGTCAATAACCTCTCGGAGTTGGTTTAGCGATTGCTAAGGCACAACGTCATTGCACGTTTGTAGTCGGATCGTCAAAGTCGTCTCCACCAAATCGATAGTTATCATCTCATCGAAAGATCGGGACCCTCGCCTCTATCAAGTGGTATCAGATTTCCAGGTTGCTCGGTGAGATTTTATAGTTTTTCGTAGTTTAGATCGAGTCTGTTCTTCATACCTACAGTCCACGAAAAAGCCACAAAAAAAATTTAGGGTTAGTTCATCATATCCGAACCAATCTGAGCCTTTGCATAATCTTTTTAGGGTTTTGCTTTGTTGAATTTGCGGTTGCATCGTCGTGTCTAGTTGCTGGTCTTAGAGTCTAGTCTTTTAGAGTTTCGAGTTCTGGTCATAAGTTGTCACGCCGCCGCCGCACCATCATCATCACCCCTGCCATCTACCACCACCGCTTATCCGCCACCGCTCCGAATCCGTATCCATATACCACCACCGATTCATATACCACCACCGATTCATATCCATATCCATATACTACCACCGCTACCACCACCGCTGCCATATACCACCACCATATATCCACCACCAATCCGAGTTCCTTGCATATTAGGTTTGTTTTCGAGATCCATCTAGATTCCGATTCGTGTTTCCTTGCCGGAGTAGGTTTTGGAAAAAAAAAAGAGTCGGGTAGCCACGCTCCGTTTAGGCCCAAAATTTTTCGAAAACGCATTTTTCGAAAAAAAATTTGGCTATCCTATTTTTAGGTGTTTGTGAGTGTTTTGAGACAGGTGCCATTATAGGAAGTTTTTTTTGACCCGTTTCCAGTTTTTGGGTCCGGGCAGTCGAAAAAAAAATTGGTCAAAAAAATTTCGTGCCCATCCTGTCCGTTTGAGCTAGGAAGAGTTTTGAGACACTCGCCCTTATAGTGATTTTTCGCAAAAAAAAAAGCAGCGCAAAAAAAAAACAAGAGCGCAAAAAAAAGAGCGAAAAAAAAATTCAGATTGTGCTTTTCCCTTATTTACGTGCCGCGCCGTGATTTTGTTGGTGTTCTAGGCTCGCGTCTCTAGCACAGTCTAGCCTAGGACCAACACAGTACCGTCGTTGAGCGTTTATTCAACTTTGCATCTCTGAATTGATTATTGCTGACCCTTTTTGCTACCATACTATAAGCCTTCCCAGCTCCACATACATCTACGTCGTGTGTTTGACTCTCCCTGGTAATCGCTCTATCCAAGCTTTGAGAGTTTTTGACTACAACGGTTGCCGATCACCGCCTGCTGCTGGGTAAGAACTGGTAAGAATTTGAGTTTTGCTTGACGGATTTGTGACACCCACCACCACCACTTGTTCGTAGTCTGTAGGATCATATTCTTGTGTGTTTCTATTGCTGCTAACCATGCCAGGATCACAAGCCGACGAGATTGACTGGGAGAATTTATCGAACAAGGAGCTTCATGATAAGTTTCAGCAAATGATGACTGAACAGGTGCAAGATGTGCTGAACAATTTTGAAGAGGCCATGGAGAAGATCACTGGCCTTGAGAAGACGTTCGAAACAAAGCTCGATAACAGATTTAATGAATTGCTCGCGCGTCTTCCACCACCACCAAAGGTACGAGATGATGTCCATATTCCTAAACTGAAATTGAATATTCCACCATTTGAGGGTAGATATGTTCCTGATATATATCTTACTTGGGAGTTAGAAACTGAACAACGATTTACATGTTTACAATATCCTGAGGAGAGACGAGTTGCTGCTGCTGTTTGTGCTTTCACTAGTTTTGCATGTGTATGGTGGTCTGAACATTGTAGATTATATCCTATTCCAACTACTTGGGCTGCTTTGAAAACTGCTATGCGTACGCGTTGGGTTCCACCATATTATCAACGTGAATTGCTTCAAAAATTGCAGCGTTTAAGACAAGGAAAAAATTCTGTAGAAGAATATTATCAAGAATTACAAACTGGCATGATTAGATGTGGTATTGTTGAGGAGAATGAAGCTATGCTTGCACGTTTTCTGGGTGGATTAAATAGAGAGATTCAGACCATTCTAGACTATAAGGAGTATACTAATATCACTCGTTTATTCCATCTTGCTTGTAAAGCTGAACGTGAAGTGCAGGATCGACAAGCATTGGGGCGAACTAACTTTTCTGCAGGCCGACCTTCATCATGGACACCACGTGCATCTTCTACTTCAACTGCACCAGCACCTCCATCCGGTGCCACCTCCAGCCGTGATACAAGAAAACAGGCACAACCACCATTATCTGCCAAGAGCGCACCTGCGGGGCCTGCACAGCGTTCTTCTTCTTCCATGGCATCAACAGGGCACACAAGTGATATTATTTGTCGTCGTTGTAAGGGAGTAGGTCATTATGCGAGGGAATGCAAATCTCCGCGTGTGATGATTGCTACCGCGGATGGTGGATATGAGTCCGCTAGTGACTATGATGAGGAGACATTGGCTCTTATTACACGTGAAGAACATGGTGGAGATGATTCTGATCATGAGACGCAATACATGGCTCCTGAAGACGCTGACAGGTATGAATGTTTAGCGGCAAGGTTAAGGTAACACGTACTGTTCGTGTGCATTTTAGTATCTCTACATATGCTGATTATGTTGATTGTGATGTGGTACCTATGCAAGCATGTTCCTTATTACTTGGTAGACCATGGCAATTTGATAAAAATTCTGTACACCATGGTAGAAACAATCACTATACTCTTGTTCATAAGGATAAAAATATTACTTTGCTTCCTATGAGTCCTGATTCCATTTTGAAAGATGATATTAATAGAGCTAATAAAGCACAACAGGAGAAGAATAAGAGTGAAAATCAGATTGTGGCAAAAGAATTTGAGCAACAAATGAAGCCTAATAATAAACCATCTAGTGTTGCTTCTGAAATTAAATTGAAAAGTGCATGTTTATTTGCCACCAAATCTGATATTGATGAGCTAGATTTCAGCAAATCTGTTTGCTATGCTTTTGTGTGCAAAGAGGCATTATTTTCATTCGAGGACGTGCCTTCCTCTTTGCCTCCTGCTGTCACTAACATTTTGCAGGAGTTCGCTGACATTTTTCCACAAGACGTGCCACCGGGATTACCGCCTATTCGAGGGATTGAGCATCAGATTGACTTAATTCCCGGTGCTTCACTGCCAAACCGTGCACCATACCGTACCAATCCAGAGGAGACGAAGGAGATTATGCGTCAAGTACAAGAGCTTCTCGACAAAGGTTATATACGCGAATCCCTTAGTCCTTGTGCTGTTCCTATTATTCTAGTGCCGAAAAAGGATGGTACATCACGTATTGATAGAGGCAAAGGTGTCCCGTCTTTCGATGAGATGATGGATTTCGCTTTGGTGGAAGTCGACTTTGACGATCCGACTACGAACGTGCGAGGACGTCGCGCCTTAGCAATCGCTAAACCAACTCCGAGAGGTTATTGACCACGCCGGAGCACGATCAACCTGACCACGAGGGTCTGTTTCCTGCGAGCAAATGAAGAACAAGCAAGAAACTGAGATTGCAATCTGGATATTGCGAATATAAGATGAAAGCTTTATTGATCAAGGTGGGGTTCTGTGACGCCTTTGTCTGGTCGTTGAACACAAACGAAGTACGCGAAGTTGCAGCTATGGCGAACTTTTAATCTAAACAAAACCCAAAGTCTAAACGATGCCCTAAGGGCTGTATATATGGAGGAAGAGGGGGGAATTTCGTGGCCCTTGGTGGAGGGGTCCGAAATCAACCCTATCTCTTGTTTCCCCACACATACGGACTCTAACAATAGCCTATACTTATGTATTTCGAAATTACATGGGCCTGGCCCAATAATAAGGTGACGCAGCACCTAAAATAGCCTCGGGACGAAATTTATGAAGTGGCATCTTGTATATTTCGTCCAAGGCTTCATGCACCCATTATGGTGGCTTCAAAGTCCTGAAATCATCACTTGTAACTCCGTTCTTGTTCCCCTTGCGCATGCCATCATCTCCATGCTTGTTCTTGCTCCAATGTTCATCCTTCTCCAAGCTAGGCCCTTCATTTGTAAGCAAAACAAATGTATCCAATTTAGGCAGCATCATATTCTCATGAACATTAGAATCATTACCAAGAAACGAAAGTACCTGGTAATTTAGTTGGCGTGCACGAGCTCTAGTAATTGGTCCAGTATGTATAGCAGCAGGGGCTATGGGTGTAACAATTGTATTGATGTCCTCATCAAGATATGTTCCTGATATATATCTTACTTGGGAGTTAGAAACTGAACAACGATTTACATGTTTACAATATCCTGAGGAGAGACGAGTTGCTGCTGCTGTTTGTGCTTTCACTAGTTTTGCATGTGTATGGTGGTCTGAACATTGTAGATTATATCCTATTCCAACTACTTGGGCTGCTTTGAAAACTGCTATGCGTACGCGTTGGGTTCCACCATATTATCAACGTGAATTGCTTCAAAAATTGCAGCGTTTAAGACAAGGGAAAAATTCTGTAGAAGAATATTATCAGGAATTACAAACTGGCATGATTAGATGTGGTATTGTTGAGGAGAATGAAGCTATGCTTGCACGTTTTCTGGGTGGATTAAATAGAGAGATTCAGACCATTCTAGACTATAAGGAGTATACTAATATCACTCGTTTATTCCATCTTGCTTGTAAAGCTGAACGTGAAGTGCAGGATCGACAAGCATTGGGGCGAACTAACTTTTCTGCAGGCCGATCTTCATCATGGACACCACGTGCATCTTCTACTTCAACTGCACCAGCACCTCCATCCGGTGCCACCTCCAGCCGAGATACAAGAAAACAGGCACAACCACCATTATCTGCCAAGAGCGCACCTGCGGGGCCTGCACAGCGTTCTTCTTCATCCATGGCATCAACAGGGCACACAAGTTATATTATTTGTCGTCGTTGTAAGGGAGGAGGTCATTATGCGAGGGAATGCAAATCTCCACGTGTGATGATTGCTACTGCGGATGGTGGATATGAGTCCGCTAGTGACTATGATGAGGAGACATTGGCTCTTATTACACGTGAAGAACATGGTGGAGATGATTCTGATCATGAGACGCAATACATGGCTCCTGAAGACGCTGACAGGTATGAATGTTTAGTTGCTCAACGTGTTTTGAGTGTGCAGGTCACACAAGCTGAGCAAAATCAGAGGCACAATTTGTTCCATACCAAGGGAGTTGTGAAGGAACGTTCTGTGCGCGTCATAATAGACGGAGGGAGCTGCAACAACTTGGCTAGCATGGAGATGGTGGAGAAGCTTTCTCTCACCACAAGACCACATCCACATCCTTACTACATCCAATGGTTCAACAACAGCGGCAAGGTTAAGGTAACACGTACTGTTCGTGTGCATTTTAGTATCTCTACATATGCTGATTATGTTGATTGTGATGTGGTACCTATGCAAGCATGTTCCTTATTACTGGGTAGACCATCGCAATTTGATAAAAATTCTGTACACCATGGTAGAAACAATCACTATACTCTTGTTCATAAGGATAAAAATATTACTTTGCTTCCTATGACTCCTGATTCCATTTTGAAAGATGATATTAATAGAGCTAATAAAGCACAACAGGAGAAGAATAAGAGTGAAAATCAGATTGTGGCAAAAGTATTTGAGCAACAAATGAAGCCTAATAATAAACCATCTAGTGTTGCTTCTGAAATTAAATTGAAAAGTGCATGTTTATTTGCCACCAAATCTGATATTGATGAGCTAGATTTCAGCAAATCTGTTTGCTATGCTTTTGTGTGCAAAGAGGCATTATTTTCATTCGAGGACGTGCCTTCCTCTTTGCCTCCTGCTGTCACTAACATTTTGCAGGAGTTCGCTGACGTTTTTCCACAAGACGTGCCACCGGGATTACCGCCTATTCGAGGGATTGAGCATCAGATCGACTTAATTCCCGGTGCTTCACTGCCAAACCGTGCACCATACCGTACCAATCTAGAGGAGACGAAGGAGATTATGCGTCAAGTACAAGAGCTTCTCGACAAAGGTTATATACGCGAATCCCTTAGTCCTTGTGTTGTTCCTATTATTCTAGTGCCGAAAAAGGATGGTACATCACGTATGTGTGTTGATTGTAGAGGCATTAATAATATTACTATTCGTTATCGTCATCCTATTCCTAGGCTAGATGATATGCTTGATGAATTGAGTGGCTCTACAATTTTCTCCAAAGTTGATTTTCTCCAAAGTTTGGATTATATGAGTGGTTAGTCATGCCTTTTGGGTTAACTAATGCACCTAGTACTTTCATGAGATTAATGAACGAAGTTTTACGTGCTTTCATTGGACGATTTGTGGTAGTTTACTTTGATGACATATTGATTTATAGCAGATCTTTGGAGGAACATTTGGAACATTTACGTGCTGTTTTTATTGCTCTACGTGATGCACGTTTGTTTGGTAACCTTGGGAAGTGCACCTTTTGCACCGACCGAGTATCTTTTCTTGGCTATGTTGTTACTCCACAGGGAATTGAAGTTGATAAAGCCAAGATTGAAGCTATTGAGAGTTGGCCGCAGCCCAAAACGGTCACACAAGTGAGGAGTTTTCTTGGCCTCGCTGGATTCTATAGGCGTTTTGTGAGAGATTTCAGCACCATTGCTGCACCTCTCAATGAGCTTACAAAGAAAGATGTGCCTTTTCTTTGGGGTACTACACAGGAAGAAGCCTTCACGGTATTGAAAGATAAGTTGACACATGCTCCTTTACTCCAACTTCCTGATTTTAATAAGACTTTTGAGCTTGAATGTGATGCTAGTGGAATTGGATTAGGAGGTGTGTTATTACAAGATGGCAAACCTGTTGCATACTTTTCTGAAAAATTGAGTGGGCCTAGTCTGAATTATTCTACTTATGATAAAGAATTATATGCTCTTGTTCGGACTTTAGAAACATGGCAACATTATTTATGGCCCAAAGAATTTGTTATACATTCTGATCATGAATCTTTGAAACATATTAAAAGTCAAGCTAAACTGAATCGTAGACATGCTAAATGGGTTGAATTCATTGAGACTTTCCCTTATGTCATTAAACACAAGAAGGGAAAAGAAAATGTTATTGCTGATGCATTGTCTCGTCGCTATACTATGCTTTCACAACTTGACTTCAAAATATTTGGTTTGGAGACCATCAAAGATCAATATGTGCATGATGCTGATTTTAAAGATGTAATGCAGAATTGTAAAGTAGGAAGAATGTGGAACAAGTTTGTCGTTAACGATAGATTTGTGTTTCGTGCTAACAAGCTATGCATTCCAGCTAGCTCCGTTCGTCTTTTGTTGTTGCAGGAGGCGCATGGAGGAGGATTAATGGGACACTTTGGCGTGAAGAAGACGGAGGACGTACTTGCTACACATTTCTTTTGGCCAAAGATAAGACGGGATGTTGAGCGTTTTATTGCTCGATGCATTACATGTCAAAAAGCTAAGTCACGACTCAATCCTCATGGTTTATATATGCCTTTGCCTGTACCTAGTCTTCCTTGGGAGGATATATCTATGGACTTTGTTTTAGGTTTACCTCGAACAAAGAAGGGGAGGGATAGCATATTTGTTGTCATGGATAGATTCTCGAAAATGGCACACTTTATACCATGTCATAAAAGCGATGATGCTGTTAATGTTGCTGATTTGTTCTTTCGTGAAATTATTCGCTTGCATGGTGTGTCAAATACTATTGTTTCAGATCGTGATACTAAATTTCTTAGCCACTTTTGGAGATGTTTATGGGCTAAGTTGGGGACTAAACTGCTTTTTAGTACTACTTGTCACCCCCAAACTAATGGACAAACTGAAGTAGTCAATAGAACGTTGTCTACTATGCTTAGGGCTGTTTTGAAGAATAATAAGAAAATGTGGGAGGAATGCTTGCCTCATATTGAATTTGCTTATAATCGTTCATTGCATTCTACTACTAAGATGTGCCCTTTTGAAGTTGTGTATGGTTTCCTACCTCGTGCACCTATTGATTTGTTGCCTCTTCCATCTTCGGAGAAGGTTAATTTTGATGCTAAACAACGTGCTGAATTGATATTAGAAATGCATGAGTTAACTAAGGAAAACATTGAGCGTAAGGATAGATTTCCTGATTTGCGCAAATCAAAGCTAATGCCACGTGCTGATGGTCCCTTTAAGGTGTTAGAGAAAATAAATGATAATGCATATAAACTTGAGCTGCCTGCAGATTTTGGGGTTAGTCCCACTTTTAACATTGCAGATTTGAAGCCTTATTTGGGTGAGGAAGATGAGCTTCCATCGAGGACGACTTCATTTCAAGAAGGGGAGGATGATGAGGACATCAATACAATTGTTACACCCACAGCCCCTGCTGCTATACATACTGGACCAATTACTAGAGCTCGTGCACGCCAACTAAATTACGAGGTACTTTCGTTTCTTGGTAATGATTCTAATATTCATGAGAATATGATGCTGCCTAAATTGGATACATTTGTTTTGCTTACAAATGAAGGGCCTAGCTTGGAGAAGGATGAACATTAGAGCAAGAACAAGCATGGAGATGATGGCATGCGCAAGGGGAACAAGAACGGAGTTACAAGTGATGATTTCAGGACTTTGAAGCCACCATAATGGGTGCATGAAGCCTTGGACGAAATATACAAGATGCCACTTCATAAATTTCGTCCCGAGGCTATTATAGGTGCTGCGTCACCTTATTATTGGGCCAGGCCCATGTAATTTCGAAATACATAAGTATAGGCTATTTTTAGAGTCCGTATGTGTGGGGAAACAAGAGATAGGGTTGATTTCGGACCCCTCCACCAAGGGCCACGAAATTCCCCCCCTCTTCCTCCATATATACAGCCCTTAGGGCATCGTTTAGACTTTGGGTTTTGTTTAGATTAAAAGTTCGCCATAGCTGCAACTTCGCGTACTTCGTTTGTGTTCAACGACCAGACAAAGGCGTCACAGAACCCCACCTTGATCAATAAAGCTTTCATCTTATATTCGCAATATCCAGATTGCAATCTCAATTTCTTGCTTGTTCTTCGTTTGCTCGCAGGAAACAGACCCTCGTGGTCAGGTTGATCGTGCTCCGGTGTGGTCAATAACCTCTCGGAGTTGGTTTAGCGATTGCTAAGGCGCGACGTCCTCGCACGTTCGTAGTCGGATCGACAAAGTCGACTTCCACCAAAGCGAAATCCACCATCTCATCGAAAGACGGGACACCTTTGCCTCTATCAAGTGGTATCAGATTTCCAGGTTGCTCGGTGAGATTTTACAGTTTTTCGTAGTTTAGATCGAGTCTGTTCTTCATACCTACAGTCCACGAAAAAAGCCACAAAAAAAATTAGGGTTAGTTCATCATATCCGAACCAATCTGAGCCTTTGCATAATCTTTTTAGGGTTTTGCTTTGTTGAATTTGCGGTTGCATCGTCGTGTCTAGTTGCTGGTCTTAGAGTCTAGTCTTTTAGAGTTTCGAGTTCTGGTCATAAGTTGTCACGCCGCCGCCGCACCATCATCATCGCCCCTGCCATCTACCACCACCGCTCCGAATCCGTATCCATATACCACCACCGATTCATATACCACCACCGATTCATATCCATATCCATATACTACCACCGCTACCACCACCGCTGCCATATACCACCACCATATATCCACCACCAATCCGAGTTCCTTGCATATTAGGTTTGTTTTCGAGATCCATCTAGATTCCGATTCGTGTTTCCTTGCCGGAGTAGGTTTCGGAAAAAAAAAGAGTCGGGTAGCCACGCTCCGTTTAGGCCCAAAAATTTTCGAAAACGCATTTTTCGAAAAAATTTCTGGCTATCCTATTTTTAGGTGTTTCTGAGTGTTTTGAGACAGGTGCCATTATAGGAAGTTTTTTTTGACCTGTTTCCAGTTTTTGGGTCCGGGCAGTCGAAAAAAAAATTGTCGAAAAAAAAATCGTGCCCATCCTGTCAGTTTGACATAGGAAGAGTTTTGAGACACTCGCCATTATAGTGATTTTTCGCAAAAAAAAAGCAGCGCAAAAAAAAAGAGCGCAAAAAAAAAGAGCGAAAAAAAAAATTTCAGAGTGTGCTTTTCCCTTGTTTACGTGCCGCGCCGTGATTTTGTTGGTGTTCTAGGCTCGCGTCTCTAGCACAGTCTAGCCTAGGACCAGCACAGTACCGTCGTTGAGCGTTTATTCAACTTTGCATCTCTGAATTGATTATTGCTGACCCTTTTTGCTACCATACTATAAGCCTTCCCAGCTCCACATACATCTACGTCGTGTGTTTGACTCTCCCTGGTAATCGCTCTATCCAAGCTTTGAGAGTTTTTGACTACAACGGTTGCCGATCACCGCCTGCTGCTGGGTAAGAACTGGTAAGAATTTGAGTTTTGCTTGACGGATTTGTGACACCCACCACCACCACTTGTTCGTAGTCTGTAGGATCATATTCTTGTGTGTTTCTATTGCTGCTAACCATGCCAGGATCACAAGCCGACGAGATTGACTGGGAGAATTTATCGAACAAGGAGCTTCATCATAAGTTTCAGCAAATGATGACTGAACAGGTGCAAGATGTGCTGAACAATTTTGAAGAGGCCATGGAGAAGATCACTGGCCTTGAGAAGACGTTCGAAACAAAGCTCGATAACAGATTTAATGAATTGCTCGCGCGTCTTCCACCACCACCACCCGCTGCACCTAACGCACCTCTCCAACAACAACAACAACGACTACCTCCACGTCGCGAAATAGACCTTCGCCGAGCGAGCCGTGTTCCTCTTGCGTTTGGCCAAACTGTTGGTGCTGCTGTTGATACTTCTGTGGCTCCTGCTACTGCTGTTGCTGGTACCCAGGAGGATGATGAGTATGCGGGCGATTATGAGGATGAGGTTGATCAAAATCAGATCTACGAGCAGCCACCAGCACCACCACCAGCAGGTCGACCTCAGGTATATATTCGTAATGGTAGGCCTGCTCCACCACCTCAGGTACGAGATGATGTCCATATTCCTAAACTGAAATTGAATATTCCACCATTTGAGGGTAGATATGTTCCTGATATATATCTTACTTGGGAGTTAGAAACTGAACAACGATTTACATGTTTACAATATCCTGAGGAGAGACAAGTTGCTGCTGCTGTTTGTGCTTTCACTAGTTTTGCATGTGTATGGTGGTCTGAGCATTGTAGATTATATCCTATTCCAACTACTTGGGCTGCTTTGAAAACTGCTATGCGTACGCGTTGGGTTCCACCATATTATCAACGTGAATTGCTTCAAAAATTGCAGCGTTTAAGACAAGGGAAAAATTCTGTAGAAGAATATTATCAGGAATTACAAACTGGCATGATTAGATGTGGTATTGTTGAGGAGAATGAAGCTATGCTTGCACGTTTTCTGGGTGGATTAAATAGAGAGATTCAGACCATTCTAGACTATAAGGAGTATACTAATATCACTCGTTTATTCCATCTTGCTTGTAAAGCTGAACGTGAAGTGCAGGATCGACAAGCATTGGGGCGAACTAACTTTTCTGCAGGCCGATCTTCATCATGGACACCACGTGCATCTTCTACTTCAACTGCACCAGCACCTCCATCCGGTGCCAC
>NW_025228181.1:127713-130662 GCF_018294505.1 Triticum aestivum | reverse complement strand
GTCCACGAAACGGGCCAGAATCGGCTATAACTGTGAGTGTTCATGACCGACACGTAAATGCACCTTGGGGTTCAATAACTATGGAAATCGCTTCGGGACCCATGAATGGTGAGTAATAGTCCACGAAACGCGTCAGAATTGGCCAAAATTGTGAGTGTTGATGACGGACACGTAAACGCACCCCGGGGATTTGCAATCCTGGAAATTGCTCTGGGACGCCAAAACTGTGACTAAAAGTAACCGAAACGGACCAGAATCGACCAAAATTGTGAGTGTTGATGACCGACACGTAAACGCACCCCGGAGTTCGTCAATTGTGGAAATCACTCCGGGACCCCCAAAACTAAGTAATAGTGCAAGAAACGGGCCAAAATCGGCCCAAACTGCGATTGTTGATGATCGACACGTAAGTGCACCTTGGGGTTCAATAACCATGGAAATCGCTCTGGTGCCCCAAAAGGTTGAGTAATAGTCCACGAACCGGTTCAGCATCGACAAAAACCGTGAGTGTTGATGACCTACACGTAAACGCACCCGGGGTTCGTTAATCGTGGAAATCACCCCGGCACCCGAAAATAGTGAGTAATAGTCCACGACACGGGCCAGAATCGGCCGAAGCTGCGAGTGTTGATGACCAACATGTAAACGCACCCCGGGGTTTGTTAATCATGGAAATCACTCTCGGACCCCAAAACAGTGAGTAATAGTCCGCGAAACAGGCCAGAATCGGGCAAAACTGCGAGTGTTGATGACTGACACGTAAACGCACCCCGCGGCTCGTTAACCGTGGAAACCACTCCCAGACCCCAAAACAGTGAGTAATAGTCCACGAAACGGGCCAGAATCGGCCAAAACTGTGAGTGTTGATGACCGACACGTAAGCGCAGCTTGGGGTTCAACAACTATGGAAATCACTTCGGGACCCCAAAACGGTGAGTAAAAGTCCACCAAACGCGTCAGAATTGGCCAAAATTGTGAGTATTGATGATTGACACGTGAACGCACCCCGGGGTTCGTAAATCGTGGAAATCACTCCGGGACCCCCAAAACTAAGTAATAGTCCAAGAAACGGGCCAGAATCAGCCCAAACTGTGATTGTTGATGACCTACACTTCAGCGCACCTTGGGGTTCAACAACCATGAAAATCGCTTTGGGACCCCAAAACGGTGAGTAGTATTCCACGAAACGGGTCAGAATCGACAAAAACCGCGAGTGTTGATAACCGACAGGTAAGCGCACCCCGCGGCTCGTTAACCGTGGAAACCACTCCGGGACCCCAAAACAGTGAGTAATAGTCCACGAAACGGGCCAGAATCGGCCAAAACTGTGAGTGTTGATGACCGACACGTAAGCGCACCTTGGGGTTCGACAACTATGGAAATCACTTCGCGACGCCAAAACGGTGAGTAAAAGTCCACCAAACGCGTCAGAATTGGCCAAAATTGTGAGTGTTGATGATTGACACGTGAACGCACCCCGGGGTTCGTAAATCGTGGAAATCACTCTGGGACCCCCAAAACTAAGTAATAGTCCAAGAAACGGGCCAGAATCAGCCCAAACTGTGATTGTTGATGACCTACACTTCAGCGCACCTTGGGGTTCAACAACCATGAAAATCGCTTTGGGACCCCAAAACGGTGAGTAGTATTCCACGAAACGGGTCAGAATCGACAAAAACCGCGAGTGTTGATAACCGACAGGTAAGCGCACCCCGCGGCTCGTTAACCGTGGAAACCACTCCGGGACCCCAAAACAGTGAGTAATAGTCCACGAAACGGGCCAGAATCGGCCAAAACTGTGAGTGTTGATGACCGACACGTAAGCGCACCTTGGGGTTCAACAACTATGGAAATCACTTCGGGACGCCAAAACGGTGAGTAAAAGTCCACCAAACGCGTCAGAATTGGCCAAAATTGTGAGTGTTGATGATTGACACGTGAACGCACCCCGGGGTTCGTAAATCGTGGAAATCACTCCGGGACCCCCAAAACTAAGTAATAGTCCAAGAAACGGGCCAGAATCAGCCCAAACTGTGATTGTTGATGACCTACACTTCAGCGCACCTTGGGGTTCAACAACCATGAAAATCGCTTTGGGACCCCAAAACGGTGAGTAGTATTCCACGAAACGGGTCAGAATCGACAAAAACCGCGAGTGTTGATAACCGACAGGTAAGCGCACCCCGCGGCTCGTTAACCGTGGAAACCACTCCGGGACCCCAAAACAGTGAGTAATAGTCCACGAAACGGGCCAGAATCGGCCAAAACTGTGAGTGTTGATGACCGACACGTAAGCGCACCTTGGGGTTGGACAACTATGGAAATCACTTCGCGACGCCAAAACGGTGAGTAAAAGTCCACCAAACGCGTCAGAATTGGCCAAAATTGTGAGTGTTGATGATTGACACGTGAACGCACCCCGGGGTTCGTAAATCGTGGAAATCACTCTGGGACCCCCAAAACTAAGTAATAGTCCAAGAAACGGGCCAGAATCAGCCCAAACTGCGATTGTTGATGACCTACACTTCAGCGCACCTTGGGGTTCAACAACCATGAAAATCGCTTTGGGACCCGAAAACGGTGAGTAGTATTCCACGAAACGGGTCAGAATCGACAAAACCCGCGAGTGTTGATAACCGACAGGTAAGCGCACCCCGGGGTTCGTTATTCGTGGAAATCACTCCGGGGCCCCAAAACAGTGAGTAATAGTCCACGAAACGGGCCAGAATCGGCCAAAACTGTGATTGTTGATGACCGACATGTATGGGCACCCTGGGGTTCAACAACCATGGAAATCGCTCTGGGACCCCAAAACGGTGAGTAATAGTGCACGAAACGGGTCAGAATCGACAAAAACAGCGAGTGTTGATGACCGACACGTAAATGCACCCCAGGGTTCGTTAATCCTGGAAATCACACGGGGACTCCAAAACAGTGAGTAATAGTCCA
>NW_025228181.1:122465-123860 GCF_018294505.1 Triticum aestivum | reverse complement strand
AAAACTGCGAGTGTTGATGACTGACACGTAAACGCACCCCGCGGCTCGTTAACCGTGGAAACCACTCCGAGACCCCAAAACAGTGAGTAATAGTCCACGAAACGGGCCAGAATCGGCCAAAACTGTGAGTGTTGATGACCGACACGTAAGCGCACCTTGGGGTTCAACAACTATGGAAATCACTTCGGGACGCCAAAACGGTGAGTAAAAGTCCACCAAACGCGTCAGAATTGGCCAAAATTGTGAGTGTTGATGATTGACACGTGAACGCACCTCGGGGTTCGTAAATCGTGGAAATTACTCCGGGACCCCCAAAACTAAGTAATAGTCCAAGAAACGGGCCAGAATCAGCCCAAACTGCGATTGTTGATGACCTACACTTGAGCGCACCTTGGGGTTCAACAACCATGAAAATCGCTTTGGGACCCCAAAACGGTGAGTAGTATTCCACGAAACGGGTCAGAATCGACAAAAACGGCGAGTGTTGATAACCGACAGGTAAGCGCACCCCAGGGTTCGTTATTCGTGGAAATCACTCCGGGGCCCCAAAACAGTGAGTAATAGTCCACGAAACGGGCCAGAATCGGCCAAAACTGTGATTGTTGATGACCGACATGTATGGGCACCCTGGGGTTCAACAACCATGGAAATCGCTCTGGGACCCCAAAACGGTGAGTAATAGTGCATGAAACGGGTCAGAATCGACAAAAACAGCGAGTGTTGATGACCGACACGTAAATGCACCCCAGGGTTCGTTAATCCTGGAAATCACACGGGGACTCCAAAACAGTGAGTAATAGTCCACGAAACGGGCCAGAATCGGCTATCACTGTGAGTGTTCATGACCGACACATAAATGCACCTTGGGGTTCAATAACTATGGAAATCGCTTCGGGACCCATGAATGGTGAGTAATAGTCCACGAAACGCGTCAGAATTGGCCAAAATTGTGAGTGTTGATGACGGACACGTAAACGCACCCCGGGGATTTGCAATCCTGGAAATTGCTCTGGGACGCCAAAACTGTGACTAAAAGTAACCGAAACGGACCAGAATCGACCAAAATTGTGAGTGTTGATGACCGACACGTAAACGCACCCCGGAGTTCGTCAATTGTGGAAATCACTCCGGGACCCCCAAAACTAAGTAATAGTGCAAGAAACGGGCCAAAATCGGCCCAAACTGCGATTGTTGATGATCGACACGTAAGTGCACCTTGGGGTTCAATAACCATGGAAATCGCTCTGGTGCCCCAAAAGGTTGAGTAATAGTCCACGAACCGGTTCAGCATCGACAAAAACCGTGAGTGTTGATGACCTACACGTAAACGCACCCGGGGTTCGTTAATCGTGGAAATCACCCCGGCACCCGAAAATAGTGAGTAATAGTCCACGA
>NW_025228181.1:121172-122455 GCF_018294505.1 Triticum aestivum | reverse complement strand
TGGGGTTCAACAACCATGGAAATCGCTCTGGGACCCCAAAACGGTGAGTAATAGTGCATGAAACGGGTCAGAATCAACAAAAACAGCGAGTGTTGATGACCGACACGTAAATGCACCCCAGGGTTCGTTAATCCTAGAAATCACACGGGGACTCCAAAACAGTGAGTAATAGTCCACGAAACGGGCCAGAATCGGCTATAACTGTGAGTGTTCATGACCGACACGTAAATGCACATTGGGGTTCAATAACTATGGAAATCGCTTCGGGACCCATGAATGGTGAGTAATAGTCCACGAAACGCGTCAGAATTGGCCAAAATTGTGAGTGTTGATGACGGACACGTAAACGCACCCCGGGGATTTGCAATCCTGGAAATTGCTCTGGGACGCCAAAACTGTGACTAAAAGTAACCGAAACGGACCAGAATCGACCAAAATTGTGAGTGTTGATGACCGACACGTAAACGCACCCCGGAGTTCGTCAATTGTGGAAATCACTCCGGGACCCCCAAAACTAAGTAATAGTGCAAGAAACTGGCCAAAATCGGCCCAAACTGCGATTGTTGATGATCGACACGTAAGTGCACCTTGGGGTTCAATAACCATGGAAATCGCTCTGGGGCCCCAAAAGGTTGAGTAATAGTCCACGAAACGGTTCAGCATCGACAAAAACCGTGAGTGTTGATGACCTACACGTAAACGCACCCGGGGTTCGTTAATCGTGGACCCCGGCACCCGAAAATAGTGAGTAATAGTCCACGAAACGGGCCAGAATCGGCCGAAGCTACGAGTGTTGATGACCAACATGTAAACGCACCCCGGGGTTTCTTAATCATGGAAATCACTCTCGGACCCCAAAACAGTGAGTAATAGTCCACGAAATAGGCCAGAATCGGGCAAAACTGCGAGTGTTGATGACTGACACGTAAACGCACCCCGCGGCTCGTTAACCGTGGAAACCACTCCGGGACCCCAAAATAGTGAGTAGTAGTCCATGAAACGGGCCAGAATCGGCCAAAACTGTGAGTGTTGATGACCGACACGTAAGCGCACCTTGGGGTTCAACAACTATGGAAATCACTTCGGGACCCCAAAACGGTGAGTAAAAGTCCACCAAACGCGTCAGAATTGGCCAAAATTGTGAGTGTTGATGATTGATACGTGAACGCACCCCGGGGTTCGTACATCGTGGAAATCACTCCGGGACGAAACGGGCCAGAATCAGCCCAAACTGTGATTGTTGATGACCTACAATTCAGCGCACCTTGGGGTTCAACAACCAT
>NW_025228181.1:119682-120889 GCF_018294505.1 Triticum aestivum | reverse complement strand
GACGCCAAAACGGTGAGTAAAAGTCCACCAAACGCGTCAGAATTGGCCAAAATTGTGAGTGTTGATGATTGACACGTGAACGCACCCCGGGGTTCGTAAATCGTGGAAATTACTCCGGGACCCCCAAAACTAAGTAATAGTCCAAGAAACGGGCCAGAATCAGCCCAAACTGCGATTGTTGATGACCTACACTTCAGCGCACCTTGGGGTTCAACAACCATGAAAATCGCTTTGGGACCCCAAAACGGTGAGTAGTATTCCACGAAACGGGTCAGAATCGACAAAACCCACGAGTGTTGATAACCGACAGGTAAGCGCACCCCGGGGTTCGTTATTCGTGGAAATCACTCCGGGGCCCCAAAACAGTGAGTAATAGTCCACGAAACGGGCCAGAATCGGCCAAAACTGTGATTGTTGATGACCGACATGTATGGGCACACTGGGGTTCAACAACCATGGAAATCGCTCTGGGACCCCAAAACGGTGAGTAATAGTGCACGAAACGGGTCAGAATCGACAAAAACAGCGAGTGTTGATGACCGACACGTAAATGCACCCCAGGGTTCGTTAATCCTGGAAATCACACGGGGACTCCAAAACAGTGAGTAATAGTCCACGAAACGGGCCAGAATCGGCTATAACTGTGAGTGTTCATGACCGACACGTAAATGCACCTTGGGGTTCAATAACTATGGAAATCGCTTCGGGACCCATGAATGGTGAGTAATAGTCCACGAAACGCGTCAGAATTGGCCAAAATTGTGAGTGTTGATGACGGACACGTAAACGCACCCCGGGGATTTGCAATCCTGGAAATTGCTCTGGGACGCCAAAACTGTGACTAAAAGTAACCGAAACGGACCAGAATCGACCAAAATTGTGAGTGTTGATGACCGACACGTAAACGCACCCCGGAGTTCGTCAATTGTGGAAATCACTCCGGGACCCCCAAAACTAAGTAATAGTGCAAGAAACGGGCCAAAATCGGCCCAAACTGCGATTGTTGATGATCGACACGTAAGTGCACCTTGGGGTTCAATAACCATGGAAATCGCTCTGGTGCCCCAAAAGGTTGAGTAATAGTCCACGAACCGGTTCAGCATCGACAAAAACCGTGAGTGTTGATGACCTACACGTAAACGCACCCGGGGTTCGTTAATCGTGGAAATCACCCCGGCACCCGAAAATAGTGAGTAATAGTCCACGA
>NW_025228181.1:118081-119672 GCF_018294505.1 Triticum aestivum | reverse complement strand
AAACAGTGAGTAATAGTCCACGAAACGGGCCAGAATCGGCCAAAACTGTGATTGTTGATGACCGACATGTATGGGCACCCTGGGGTTCAACAACCATGGAAATCGCTCTGGGACCCCAAAACGGTGAGTAATAGTGCATGAAACGGGTCAGAATCGACAAAAACAGCGAGTGTTGATGACCGACACGTAAATGCACCCCAGGGTTCGTTAATCCTGGAAATCACACGGGGACTCCAAAACAGTGAGTAATAGTCCACGAAACGGGCCAGAATCGGCTATCACTGTGAGTGTTCATGACCGACACATAAATGCACCTTGGGGTTCAATAACTATGGAAATCGCTTCGGGACCCATGAATGGTGAGTAATAGTCCACGAAACGCGTCAGAATTGGCCAAAATTGTGAGTGTTGATGACGGACACGTAAACGCACCCCGGGGATTTGCAATCCTGGAAATTGCTCTGGGACGCCAAAACTGTGACTAAAAGTAACCGAAACGGACCAGAATCGACCAAAATTGTGAGTGTTGATGACCGACACGTAAACGCACCCCGGAGTTCGTCAATTGTGGAAATCACTCCGGGACCCCCAAAACTAAGTAATAGTGCAAGAAACGGGCCAAAATCGGCCCAAACTGCGATTGTTGATGATCGACACGTAAGTGCACCTTGGGGTTCAATAACCATGGAAATCGCTCTGGGGCCCCAAAAGGTTGAGTAATAGTCCACGAACCGGTTCAGCATCGACAAAAACCGTGAGTGTTGATGACCTACACGTAAACGCACCCGGGGTTCGTTAATCGTGGAAATCACCTCGGCACCCGAAAATAGTGAGTAATAGTCCACGAAACGGGCCAGAATCGGCCGAAGCTGCGAGTGTTGATGACCAACATGTAAACGCACCCCGGGGTTTGTTAATCATGGAAATCACTCTCGGACCCCAAAACAGTGAGTAATAGTCCACGAAACAGGCCAGAATCGGGCAAAACTGCGAGTGTTGATGACTGACACGTAAACGCACCCCGCGGCTCGTTAACCGTGGAAACCACTCCGAGACCCCAAAACAGTGAGTAATAGTCCACGAAACGGGCCAGAATCGGCCAAAACTGTGAGTGTTGATGACCGACACGTAAGCGCACCTTGGGGTTCAACAACTATGGAAATCACTTCGGGACGCCAAAACGGTGAGTAAAAGTCCACCAAACGCGTCAGAATTGGCCAAAATTGTGAGTGTTGATGATTGACACGTGAACGCACCTCGGGGTTCGTAAATCGTGGAAATTACTCCGGGACCCCCAAAACTAAGTAATAGTCCAAGAAACGGGCCAGAATCAGCCCAAACTGCGATTGTTGATGACCTACACTTGAGCGCACCTTGGGGTTCAACAACCATGAAAATCGCTTTGGGACCCCAAAACGGTGAGTAGTATTCCACGAAACGGGTCAGAATCGACAAAAACGGCGAGTGTTGATAACCGACAGGTAAGCGCACCCCAGGGTTCGTTATTCGTGGAAATCACTCCGGGGCCCCAAAACAGTGAGTAATAGTCCACGAAACGGGCCAGAATCGGCCAAAACTGTGATTGTTGATG
>NW_025228181.1:116271-117938 GCF_018294505.1 Triticum aestivum | reverse complement strand
ACCCTGGGGTTCAACAACCATGGAAATCGCTCTGGGACCCCAAAACGGTGAGTAATAGTGCACGAAACGGGTCAGAATCGACAAAAACAGCGAGTGTTGATGACCGAGATGTAAATGCACCCCAGGGTTCGTTAATCCTGAAATCACACGGGGACTCCAAAACAGTGAGTAATAGTCCACGAAACGGGCCAGAATCGGCTATAACTGCGAGTGTTGATGACCGACACGTAAATGCACCCCGGGGTTCGTTAATCCTGGAAATCACACCGGGACCCCAAAACTGTGAGTAATAGTCCACGAAACGGGCTAGAATCGGCCAAAACTGTGAGTGTTCATGACCGACACGTAAAAGCACCTTGGGGTTCAAAAACTATGGAAATCGCTTCGGGACCCATGAATGGTGAGCAATAGTCCACGAAACGCGTCAGAATTGGCCAGAACTATGAGTGTTGACGACGGACACGTAAACGCACCCCGGGGATTTGCAATCCTGGAAATTGCTCTGGGACGCCAAAACTGTGAGTAAAAGTGCATGAAATGGACCAGAATCAGCCAAACTTGTGAGTCTTGATAACCGACACGTAAACGCACACCGGATTTCGTCAATCGTGGAAATCACTCTGGGACCCCCAAAACTAAGTAATAGTGCAAGAAACGGGCCAAAATCGGCCCAAACTGCGATTGTTGATGATCGACACGTAAGCGCACCTTGGGGTTCAACAACCATGGAAATCACTCTAGGGCCCCAAAAGGTTGAGTAATAGTCCACGAAACGGGTCAGCATCGACAAAAACCGTGATTGTTGATGACCTACATGTAAACGCACCCGGGGTTCGTTAATCGTGGAAATCACCCCGGGACCCCAAAATAGTGAGTAATAGTCCACGTAACGGGCCAGAATCGGCCGAAGCTGCGAGTGTTGATGACCAACATGTAAACGCACCCCGGGGTTTGTTAATCATGGAAATCACTCTCGGACCCCAAAACAGTGAGTAATAGTCCATGAAACAGGCCAGAATCGGGCAAAACTGCGAGTGTTGATGACTGACACGTAAACGCACCCCGTGGCTCGTTAACCGTGGAAACCACTCCGGGACCCCAAAACAGTGAGTAATAGTCCATGAAACGGGCCAGAATCGGCCAAAACTGTGAGTGTTGATGACCGACACGTAAGCGCACCTTGGGGTTCAACAACTATGGAAATCACTTCGGGACGCCAAAACGGTGAGTAAAAGTCCACCAAACGCGTCAGAATTGGCCAAAATTGTGAGTGTTGATGATTGACACGTGAACGCACCCCGGGGTTCGTAAATCGTGGAAATGACTCCGGGACCCCCAAAACTAAGTAATAGTCCAAGAAACGGGCCAGAATCAGCCCAAACTGTGATTGTTGATGACCTACACTTCAGTGCACCTTGGGGTTCAACAACCATGAAAATCGCTTTGGGACCCCAAAACGGTGAGTAGTATTCCACGAAACGGGTCAGAATCGACAAAAACCGCGAGTGTTGATAACCGACAGGTAAGCGCACCCCGGGGTTCGTTATTCGTGGAAATCACTCCGGGGCCCCAAAACAGTGAGTAATAGTCCACGAAACAGGCCAGAATCGGCCAAAACTGTGATTGTTGATGACCGACACGTATGTGCACCCTGGGGTTCAACAACC
>NW_025228181.1:108676-111822 GCF_018294505.1 Triticum aestivum | reverse complement strand
ACCCTGGGGTTCAACAACCATGGAAATCGCTCTGGGACCCCAAAACGGTGAGTAATAGTGCACGAAACGGGTCAGAATCGACAAAAACAGCGAGTGTTGATGACCGAGATGTAAATGCACCCCAGGGTTCGTTAATCCTGAAATCACACGGGGACTCCAAAACAGTGAGTAATAGTCCACGAAACGGGCCAGAATCGGCTATAACTGCGAGTGTTGATGACCGACACGTAAATGCACCCCGGGGTTCGTTAATCCTGGAAATCACACCGGGACCCCAAAACTGTGAGTAATAGTCCACGAAACGGGCTAGAATCGGCCAAAACTGTGAGTGTTCATGACCGACACGTAAAAGCACCTTGGGGTTCAAAAACTATGGAAATCGCTTCGGGACCCATGAATGGTGAGCAATAGTCCACGAAACGCGTCAGAATTGGCCAGAACTATGAGTGTTGACGACGGACACGTAAACGCACCCCGGGGATTTGCAATCCTGGAAATTGCTCTGGGACGCCAAAACTGTGAGTAAAAGTGCATGAAATGGACCAGAATCAGCCAAACTTGTGAGTCTTGATAACCGACACGTAAACGCACACCGGAGTTCGTCAATCGTGGAAATCACTCCGGGACCCCCAAAACTAAGTAATAGTGCAAGAAACGGGCCAAAATCGGCCCAAACTGCGATTGTTGATGATCGACACGTAAGCGCACCTTGGGGTTCAACAACCATGGAAATCACTCTGGGGCCCCAAAAGGTTGAGTAATAGTCCACGAAACGGGTCGGCATCGACAAAAACCGTGAGTGTTGATGACCTACACGTAAACGCACCCGGGGTTCGTTAATCGTGGAAATCACCCCGGGACCCCAAAATAGTCAGTAATAGTCCACGAAACGGGCCAGAATCGGCCGAAGCTGCGAGTGTTGATGACCAACATGTAAACGCACCCCGGGGTTTGTTAATCATGGAAATCACTCTCGGACCCCAAAACAGTGAGTAATAGTCCACGAAACAGGCCAGAATCGGGCAAAACTGCGAGTGTTGATGACTGACACGTAAACGCACCCCGCGGCTCGTTAACCGTGGAAACCACTCCGGGACCCCAAAACAGTGAGTAATAGTCCACGAAACGGGCCAGAATCGGCCAAAACTGTGAGTGTTGATGACCGACACGTAAGCGCACCTTGGGGTTCAACAACTATGGAAATCACTTCGGGACCCCAAAACGGTGAGTAAAAGTCCACCAAATGCGTCAGAATTGGCCAAAATTGTGAGTGTTGATGATTGACACGTGAACGCACCCCGGGGTTCGTAAATCGTGGAAATCACTCCGGGACCCCCAAAACTAAGTAATAGTCCAAGAAACGGGCCAGAATCAGCCCAAACTGTGATTGTTGATGACCTACACTTCAGCGCACCTTGGGGTTCAACAACCATGAAAATCGCTTTGGGACCCCAAAACGGTGAGTAGTATTCCACGAAACGGGTCAGAATCGACAAAAACCGCGAGTGTTGATAACCGACAGGTAAGCGCACCCCGGGGTTCGTTATTCGTGGAAATCACTCCGGGGCCCCAAAACAGTGAGTAATAGTCCACGAAACGGGCCAGAATCGGCCAAAACTGTGATTGTTGATGACCGACACGTATGTGCACCCTGGGGTTCAACAACCATGGAAATCGCTCTGGGACCCCAAAACGGTGAGTAATAGTGCACGAAACGGGTCAGAATCGACAAAAACAGCGAGTGTTGATGACCGACATGTAAATGCACCCCAGGGTTCGTTAATCCTGGAAATCACACGGGGACTCCAAAACAGTGAGTAATAGTCCACGAAACGGGCCAGAATCGGCTATAACTGTGAGTGTTCATGACCGACACGTAAATGCACCTTGGGGTTCAATAACTATGGAAATCGATTCGGGACCCATGAATGGTGAGTAATAGTCCACGAAACTCGTCAGAATTGGCCAAAATTGTGAGTGTTGATGACGGACACGCAAACGCACCCCGGGGATTTGCAATCCTGGAAATTGCTCTGGGACGCCAAAACTGTGACTAAAAGTAACCGAAACGGAACAGAATCGACCAAAATTGTGAGTGTTGATGACCGACACATAAACGCACCCCGGAGTTCGTCAATTGTGGAAATCACTCCGGGACCCCCAAAACTAAGTAATAGTGCAAGAAACGGGCCAAAATCGGCCCAAACTGCGATTGTTGATGATCGACACGTAAGTGCACCTTGGGGTTCAATAACCATGGAAATCGCTCTGGGGCCCCAAAAGGTTGAGTAATAGTCCACGAAATGGTTCAGCATCGACAAAAACCGTGAGTGTTGATGACCTACACGTAAACGCGCCTGGGGTTCGTTAATCGTGGAAATCACCCTGGGACCCCAAAATAGTGAGTAATAGTCCACGAAACGGGCCAGAATCGGCCGAAGCTGCGAGTGTTGATGACCAACATGTAAACGCACCCCGGGGTTTGTTAATCATGGAAATCACTCTCGGACCCCAAAACAGTGAGTAATAGTCCACGAAACAGGCCAGAATCGGGCAAAACTGCGAGTGTTGATGACTGACACGTAAACGCACCCCGCGGCTCATTAACCGTGGAAACCACTCCGGGACCCCAAAACAGTGAGTAATAGTCCACGAAACGGGCCAGAATCGGCCAAAACTGTGAGTGTTGATGACCGACACGTAAGCACACCTTGGGGTTCAACAACTATGGAAATCACTTCGGGACCCCAAAACGGTGAGTAAAAGTCCACCAAATGCGTCAGAATTGGCCAAAATTGTGAGTGTTGATGATTGACACGTGAACGCACCCCGGGGTTTGTAAATCGTGGAAATCACTCCGGGACCCCCAAAACTAAGTAATAGTCCAAGAAACGGGCCAGAATCAGCCCAAACTGTGATTGTTCATGACCTACACTTCAGCGCACCTTGGGGTTCAACAACCATGAAAATCGCTTTGGGACCCCAAAACGGTGAGTAGTATTCCACGAAACGGGTCAGAATCAACAAAAACCGCGAGTGTTGATAACCGACAGGTAAGCGCAACCCGGGGTTCGTTATTCGTGGAAATCACTCCGGGGCCCCAAAACAGTGAGTAATAGTCCACGAAACGGGCTAGAATCGGCCAA
>NW_025228181.1:105017-107559 GCF_018294505.1 Triticum aestivum | reverse complement strand
GTTATTCGTGGAAATCACTCCGGGGCCCCAAAACAGTGAGTAATAGTCCACGAAACGGGCCAGAATCGGCCAAAACTGTGATTGTTGATGACCGACACGTATGTGCACCCTGGGGTTCAACAACCATGGAAATCGCTCTGGGACCCCAAAACGGTGAGTAATAGTGCACGAAACGGGTCAGAATCGACAAAAACAGCGAGTGTTGATGACCGACATGTAAATGCACCCCAGGGTTCGTTAATCCTGGAAATCACACGGGGACTCCAAAACAGTGAGTAATAGTCCACGAAACGGGCCAGAATCGGCTATAACTGTGAGTGTTCATGACCGACACGTAAATGCACCTTGGGGTTCAATAACTATGGAAATCGCTTCGGGACCCATGAATGGTGAGTAATAGTCCACGAAACGCGTCAGAATTGGCCAAAATTATGAGTGTTGATGACGGACACGCAAACGCACCCCGGGGATTTGCAATCCTGGAAATTGCTCTGGGACGCCAAAACTGTGACTAAAAGTAACCGAAACGGAACAGAATCGACCAAAATTGTGAGTGTTGATGACCGACACATAAACGCACCCCGGAGTTCGTCAATTGTGGAAATCACTCCGGGACCCCCAAAACTAAGTAATAGTGCAAGAAACGGGCCAAAATCGGCCCAAACTGCGATTGTTGATGATCGACACGTAAGTGCACCTTGGGGTTCAATAACCATGGAAATCGCTCTGGGGCCCCAAAAGGTTGAGTAATAGTCCATGAAATGGTTCAGCATCGACAAAAACCGTGAGTGTTGATGACCTACACGTAAACGCGCCTGGGGTTCGTTAATCGTGGAAATCACCCTGGGACCCCAAAATAGTGAGTAATAGTCCACGAAACGGGCCAGAATCGGCCGAAGCTGCGAGTGTTGATGACCAACATGTAAACGCACCCCGGGGTTTGTTAATCATGGAAATCACTCTCGGACCCCAAAACAGTGAGTAATAGTCCACGAAACAGGCCAGAATCGGGCAAAACTGCGAGTGTTGATGACTGACACGTAAACGCACCCCGCGGCTCATTAACCGTGGAAACCACTCCGGGACCCCAAAACAGTGAGTAATAGTCCACGAAACGGGCCAGAATCGGCCAAAACTGTGAGTGTTGATGACCGACACGTAAGCGCACCTTGGGGTTCAACAACTATGGAAATCACTTCGGGACCCCAAAACGGTGAGTAAAAGTCCACCAAATGCGTCAGAATTGGCCAAAATTGTGAGTGTTGATGATTGACACGTGAACGCACCCCGGGGTTCGTAAATCGTGGAAATCACTCCGGGACCCCCAAAACTAAGTAATAGTCCAAGAAACGGGCCAGAATCAGCCCAAACTGTGATTGTTGATGACCTACACTTCAGCGCACCTTGGGGTTCAACAACCATGAAAATCGCTTTGGGACCCCAAAACGGTGAGTAGTATTCCACGAAACGGGTCAGAATCGACAAAAACCGCGAGTGTTGATAACCGACAGGTAAGCGCACCCCGGGGTTCGTTATTCGTGGAAATCACTCCGGGGCCCCAAAACAGTGAGTAATAGTCCACGAAACGGGCCAGAATCGGCCAAAACTGTGATTGTTGATGACCGACACGTATGTGCACCCTGGGGTTCAACAACCATGGAAATCGCTCTGGGACCCCAAAACGGTGAGTAATAGTGCACGAAACGGGTCAGAATCGACAAAAACAGCGAGTGTTGATGACCGACATGTAAATGCACCCCAGGGTTCGTTAATCCTGGAAATCACACGGGGACTCCAAAACAGTGAGTAATAGTCCACGAAACGGGCCAGAATCGGCTATAACTGTGAGTGTTCATGACCGACACGTAAATGCACCTTGGGGTTCAATAACTATGGAAATCGCTTCGGGACCCATGAATGGTGAGTAATAGTCCACGAAACGCGTCAGAATTGGCCAAAATTGTGAGTGTTGATGACGGACACGTAAACGCACCCCGGGGATTTGCAATCCTGGAAATTGCTCTGGGACGCCAAAACTGTGACTAAAAGTAACCGAAACGGAACAGAATCGACCAAAATTGTGAGTATTGATGACCGACACATAAACGCACCCCGGAGTTCGTCAATTGTGGAAATCACTCCGGGACCCCCAAAACTAAGTAATAGTGCAAGAAACGGGCCAAAATCGGCCCAAACTGCGATTGTTGATGATCGACACGTAAGCGCACCTTGGGGTTCAATAACCATGGAAATCGCTCTGGGGCCCCAAAAGGTTGAGTAATAGTCCACGAAATGGTTCAGCATCGACAAAAACCGTGAGTGTTGATGACCTACACGTAAACGCACCCGGGGTTCGTTAATCGTGGAAATCACCCCGGCACCCGAAAATAGTGAGTAATAGTCCACGAAACGGGCCAGAATCGGCCGAAGCTGCGAGTGTTGATGACCAACATGTAAACGCACCCCGGGGTTTGTTAATCATGGAAATCACTCTCGGACCCCAAAACAGTGAGTAATAGTCCACGAAACAGGCCAGAATCGG
>NW_025228181.1:102858-104810 GCF_018294505.1 Triticum aestivum | reverse complement strand
TTAACCGTGGAAACCACTCCGGGACCCCAAAACAGTGAGTAATAGTCCACGAAACGGGCCAGAATCGGCCAAAACTGTGAGTGTTGATGACCGACACGTAAGCGCACCTTGGGGTTCAACAACTATGGAAATCACTTCGGGACCCCAAAACGGTGAGTAAAAGTCCACCAAATGCGTCAGAATTGGCCAAAATTGTGAGTGTTGATGATTGACACGTGAACGCACCCCGGGGTTCGTAAATCGTGGAAATCACTCCGGGACCCCCAAAACTAAGTAATAGTCCAAGAAACGGGCCAGAATCAGCCCAAACTGCGATTGTTGATGACCTACACTTTAGCGCACCTTGGGGTTCAACAACCATGAAAATCGCTTTGGGACCCCAAAACGGTGAGTAGTATTCCACGAAACGGGTCAGAATCGACAAAAACCGCGAGTGTTGATAACTGACAGGTAAGCGCACCCCGCGGCTCGTTAACCGTGGAAACCACTCCGGGACCCCAAAACAGTGAGTAATAGTCCACGAAACGGGCCAGAATCGGCCAAAACTGTGAGTGTTGATGACCGACACGTAAGCGCACCTTGGGGTTCAACAACTATGGAAATCACTTCGGGACGCCAAAACGGTGAGTAAAAGTCCACCAAACGCGTCAGAATTGGCCAAAATTGTGAGTGTTGATGATTGACACGTGAAGGCACCCCGGGGTTCGTAAATCGTGGAAATCACTCCGGGACCCCCAAAACTAAGTAATAGTCCAAGAAACGGGCCAGAATCAGCCCAAACTGTGATTGTTGATGACCTACACTTCAGCGCACCTTGGGGTTCAACAACCATGAAAATCGCTTTGGGACCCCAAAACGGTGAGTAGTATTCCACGAAACGGGTCAGAATCGACAAAAACCGCGAGTGTTGATAACCGACAGGTAAGCGCACCCCGGGGTTCGTTATTCGTGGAAATCACTCCGGGGCCCCAAAACAGTGAGTAATAGTCCACGAAACGGGCCAGAATCGGCCAAAACTGTGATTGTTGATAACCGACATGTATGTGCACCCTGGGGTTCAACAACCATGGAAATCGCTTTGGGACCCCAAAGCGGTGAGTAATAGTGCACGAAACGGGTCAGAATCGACAAAAACAGCGAGTGTTGATGACCGAGATGTAAATGCACCCCAGGGTTCGTTAATCCTGGAAATCACACGGGGACTCCAAAACAGTGAGTAATAGTCCACGAAACGGGCCAGAATCGGCTATAACTGTGAGTGTTCATGACCGACACGTAAATGCACCTTGGGGTTCAATAACTATGGAAATCGCTTCGGGACCCATGAATGGTGAGTAATAGTCCACGAAACGCGTCAGAATTGGCCAAAATTGTGAGTGTTGATGACGGACACGTAAACGCACCCCGGGGATTTGCAATCCTGGAAATTGCTCTGGGACGCCAAAACTGTGACTAAAAGTAACCGAAACGGAACAGAATCGACCAAAATTGTGAGTATTGATGACCGACACATAAACGCACCCCGGAGTTCGTCAATTGTGGAAATCACTCCGGGACCCCCAAAACTAAGTAATAGTGCAAGAAACGGGCCAAAATCGGCCCAAACTGCGATTGTTGATGATCGACACGTAAGCGCACCTTGGGGTTCAATAACCATGGAAATCGCTCTGGGGCCCCAAAAGGTTGAGTAATAGTCCACGAAATGGTTCAGCATCGACAAAAACCGTGAGTGTTGATGACCTACACGTAAACGCACCCGGGGTTCGTTAATCGTGGAAATCACCCCGGCACCCGAAAATAGTGAGTAATAGTCCACGAAACGGGCCAGAATCGGCCGAAGCTGCGAGTGTTGATGACCAACATGTAAACGCACCCCGGGGTTTGTTAATCATGGAAATCACTCTCGGACCCCAAAACAGTGAGTAATAGTCCACGAAACAGGCCAGAATCGG
>NW_025228181.1:101349-102848 GCF_018294505.1 Triticum aestivum | reverse complement strand
ACCCTGGGGTTCAACAACCATGGAAATCGCTCTGGGACCCCAAAACGGTGAGTAATAGTGCACGAAACGGGTCAGAATCGACAAAAACAGCGAGTGTTGATGACCGAGATGTAAATGCACCCCAGGGTTCGTTAATCCTGAAATCACACGGGGACTCCAAAACAGTGAGTAATAGTCCACGAAACGGGCCAGAATCGGCTATAACTGCGAGTGTTGATGACCGACACGTAAATGCACCCCGGGGTTCGTTAATCCTGGAAATCACACCGGGACCCCAAAACTGTGAGTAATAGTCCACGAAACGGGCTAGAATCGGCCAAAACTGTGAGTGTTCATGACCGACACGTAAAAGCACCTTGGGGTTCAAAAACTATGGAAATCGCTTCGGGACCCATGAATGGTGAGCAATAGTCCACGAAACGCGTCAGAATTGGCCAGAACTATGAGTGTTGACGACGGACACGTAAACGCACCCCGGGGATTTGCAATCCTGGAAATTGCTCTGGGACGCCAAAACTGTGAGTAAAAGTGCATGAAATGGACCAGAATCAGCCAAACTTGTGAGTCTTGATAACCGACACGTAAACGCACACCGGATTTCGTCAATCGTGGAAATCACTCTGGGACCCCCAAAACTAAGTAATAGTGCAGGAAACGGGCCAAAATCGGCCCAAACTGCGATTGTTGATGATCGACACGTAAGCGCACCTTGGGGTTCAACAACCATGGAAATCACTCTAGGGCCCCAAAAGGTTGAGTAATAGTCCACGAAACGGGTCAGCATCGACAAAAACAGTGATTGTTGATGACCTACATGTAAACGCACCCGGGGTTCGTTAATCGTGGAAATCACCCCGGGACCCCAAAATAGTGAGTAATAGTCCACGTAACGGGCCAGAATCGGCCGAAGCTGCGAGTGTTGATGACCAACATGTAAACGCACCCCGGGGTTTGTTAATCATGGAAATCACTCTCGGACCCCAAAACTGTGAGTAATAGTCCACGAAACAGGCCAGAATCGGGCAAAACTGCGAGTGTTGATGACTGACACGTAAACGCACCCCGTGGCTCGTTAACCGTGGAAACCACTCCGGGACCCCAAAACAGTGAGTAATAGTCCACGAAACGGGCCAGAATCGGCCAAAACTGTGAGTGTTGATGACCGACACGTAAGCGCACCTTGGGGTTCAACAACTATGGAAATCACTTCGGGACGCCAAAACGGAGAGTAAAAGTCCACCAAACGCGTCAGAATTGGCCAAAATTGTGAGTGTTGATGATTGACACGTGAACGCACCCCGGGGTTCGTAAATCGTGGAAATCACTCCGGGACCCCCAAAACTAAGTAATAGTCCAAGAAACGGGCCAGAATCAGCCCAAACTGTGATTGTTGATGACCTACACTTCAGTGCACCTTGGGGTTCAACAACCATGAAAATCGCTTTGGGACCCCAAAACGGTGAGTAGTATTCCACGAAACGGGTCAGAATCGACAAAAA
>NW_025228181.1:100853-101339 GCF_018294505.1 Triticum aestivum | reverse complement strand
GGTTCGTAAATCGTGGAAATCACTCCGGGACCCCCAAAACTAAGTAATAGTCCAAGAAACGGGCCAGAATCAGCCCAAACTGTGATTGTTGATGACCTACACTTCAGCGCACCTTGGGGTTCAACAACCATGAAAATCGCTTTGGGACCCCAAAACGGTGAGTAGTATTCCACGAAACGGGTCAGAATCGACAAAAACCGCGAGTGTTGATAACCGACAGGTAAGCGCACCCCGGGGTTCGTTATTCGTGGAAATCACTCCGGGGCCCCAAAACAGTGAGTAATAGTCCACGAAACGGGCCAGAATCGGCCAAAACTGTGATTGTTGATAACCGACATGTATGTGCACCCTGGGGTTCAACAACCATGGAAATCGCTCTGGGACCCCAAAACGGTGAGTAATAGTGCACGAAACGGGTCAGAATCGACAAAAACAGCGAGTGTTGATGACCGAGATGTAAATGCACCCCAGGGTTCGTTAATCCTG
>NW_025228181.1:87649-93412 GCF_018294505.1 Triticum aestivum | reverse complement strand
CGACAAAAACCGCGAGTGTTGATAACTGACAGGTAAGCGCACCCCGCGGCTCGTTAACCGTGGAAACCACTCCGGGACCCCAAAACAGTGAGTAATAGTCCACGAAACGGGCCAGAATCGGCCAAAACTGTGAGTGTTGATGACCGACACGTAAGCGCACCTTGGGGTTCAACAACTATGGAAATCACTTCCGGACGCCAAAACGGTGAGTAAAAGTCCACAAAACGCGTCAGAATTGGCCAAAATTGTGAGTGTTGATGATAGACACGTGAACGCACCCCGGGGTTCGTAAATCGTGGAAATTACTCCGGGACCCCCAAAACTAAGTAATAGTCCAAGAAATGGGCCAGAATCAGCCCAAACTGCGATTGTTGATGACCTACACTTTAGCGCACCTTGGGGTTCAACAACCATGAAAATCGCTTTGGGACCCCAAAACGGTGAGTAGTATTCCACGAAACGGGTCAGAATCGACAAAAACCGCGAGTGTTGATAACCGACAGGTAAGCGCACCCCGGGGTTTGTTATTCGTGGAAATCACTCCGGGGCCCCAAAACAGTGAGTAATAGTCCACGAAACGGGCCAGAATCGGCCAAAACTGTGATTGTTGATGACCGACACGTATGTGCACCCTGGGGTTCAACAACCATGGAAATCGCTTTGGGACCCCAAAGCGGTGAGTAATAGTGCACGAAACGGGTCAGAATCGACAAAAACAGCGAGTGTTGATGACCGACATGTAAATGCACCCCAGGGTTCGTTAATCCTGGAAATCACACGGGGACTCCAAAACAGTGAGTAATAGTCCACGAAACGGGCCAGAATCGGCTATAACTGTGAGTGTTCATGACCGACACGTAAATGCACCTTGGGGTTCAATAACTATGGAAATCGCTTCGGGACCCATGAATGGTGAGTAATAGTCCACGAAACGCGTCAGAATTGGCCAAAATTGTGAGTGTTGATGACGGACACGTAAACGCACCCCGGGGATTTGCAATCCTGGAAATTGCTCTGGGACGCCAAAACTGTGACTAAAAGCAACCGAAACGGAACAGAATCGACCAAAATTGTGAGTGTTGATGACCGACACGTAAACGCACCCCGGAGTTTGTCAATTGTGGAAATCACTCCGGGACCCCCAAAACTAAGTAATAGTGTAAGAAACGGGCCAAAATCGGCCCAAACTGCGATTGTTGATGATCAACACGTAAGTGCACCTTGGGGTTCAATAACCATGGAAATCGCTCTGGGACCCCAAAAGGTTGAGTAATAGTCCACGAAATGGTTCAGCATCGACAAAAACCGTGAGTGTTGATGACCTACACGTAAACGCACCCGAGGTTCGTTAATCGTGGAAATCACCCCGGCACCCGAAAATAGTGAGTAATAGTCCACGAAACGGGCCAGAATCGGCCGAAGCTGCGAGTGTCGATGACCGACATGTAAACGCACCCCGGGGTCCATGAAACGGGCCAGTATAGGGCAAAACTGTGAGTATTGATGACTGACATGTAAACGCACCTCGCGGTTCGTTAACCGTGGAAACCACTTAGGGATCCCAAAACAGTGGGTAATAGTCCACGAAATTGGCCAGAATCGGCCAAAACTATGAGTGTTGATGACCGACACGTAAACGCACCTTGGGGTTCAACAACTATGGAAATCACTTCGGGACCCCAAAACAGTGAGTAAAAGTCCACAAAATGTGTCAGAATTGGCCAAAACTGTGAGTGTTGATAACCGACACGTAAACGCACCCCTGGGTTCGTAAATCATGGAAATCACTCCGGGACCCCCAAAACTAAGTAATAGTCCAAGAAACGGGCGAGAATCAGCCGAAACTGTGATTGTTGATGACCTAAACTTAAGCGCACCTTGGGGTTCAACAACCATGGAAATCACTTTGGGACCCCAAAACGGTGAGTAATATTCCATGAAACGGGTCAGAATCGACAAAAACCGCGAGTGTTGATGACCGACACGTAAATGCACCCTGGGGTTCGTTAATCCTGGAAATCACACCGGGACCCCAAAACTGTGAGTAATAGTCCACGAAACGGGCTAGAATTGGCCAAAATTATGAGTGTTCATGACCGACACGTAAAAGCACCTTGGGGTTCAAAAACTATGGAAATCGCTTCGGGACCCATGAATGCTGAGCAATAGTCCACGAAACGCGTCAGAATTGGCCAGAACTATGAGTGTTGACGACGGACACGTAAACGCACCCCGGGGATTTGCAATCCTGGAAATTGCTCTGGGACGCCAAAACTGTGAGTAAAAGTGCATGAAATGGACCAGAATCAGCCAAACTTGTGAGTCTTGATAACCGACACGTAAACGCACACCGGAGTTCGTCAATCGTGGAAATCACTCCGGGACCCCCAAAACTAAGTAATAGTGCAAGAAACGGGCCAAAATCGGCCCAAACTGCGATTGTTGATGATCGACACGTAAGTGCACCTTGGGGTTCAACAACCATGGAAATCACTCTAGGGCCCCAAAAGGTTGAGTAATAGTCCACGAAACGGGTCAGCATCGATAAAAACCGTGATTGTTGATGACCTACATGTAAACGCATCCGGGGTTCGTTAATTGTGGAAATCACCCCGGGACCCCAAAATAGTGAGTAATAGTCCACGAAACGGGCCAGAATCGGCCGAAGCTGCGAGTGTTGATGACCTACACTTCAGCGCACCTTGGGGTTCAACAACCATGAAAATCGCTTTGGGACCCCAAAACGGTGAGTAGTATTCCACGAAACGGGTCAGAATCGACAAAAACCGCGAGTGTTGATAACCGACAGGTAAGCGCACCCCGCGGCTCGTTAACCGTGGAAACCACTCCGGGACCCCAAAACAGTGAGTAATAGTCCACGAAACGGGCCAGAATCGGCCAAAACTGTGAGTGTTGATGACCGACACGTAAGCGCACCTTGGGGTTCAACAACTATGGAAATCACTTCGGGACGCCAAAACGGTGAGTAAAAGTCCACCAAACGCGTCAGAATTGGCCAAAATTGTGAGTGTTGATGATTGACACGTGAACGCACCCCGGGGTTCGTAAATCGTGGAAATCACTCCGGGACCCCCAAAACTAAGTAATAGTCCAAGAAACGGGCCAGAATCAGCCCAAACTGTGATTGTTGATGACCTACACTTCAGCGCACCTTGGGGTTCAACAACCATGAAAATCGCTTTGGGACCCCAAAACGGTGAGTAGTATTCCACGAAACGGGTCAGAATCGACAAAAACCGCGAGTGTTGATAACCGACAGGTAAGCGCACCCCGGGGTTCGTTATTCGTGGAAATCACTCCGGGGCCCCAAAACAGTGAGTAATAGTCCACGAAACGGGCCAGAATCGGCCAAAACTGTGATTGTTGATGACCGACACGTATGTGCACCCTGGGGTTCAACAACCATGGAAATCGCTCTGGGACCCCAAAACGGTGAGTAATAGTGCACGAAACGGGTCAGAATCGACAAAAACAGCGAGTGTTGATGACCGACATGTAAATGCACCCCAGGGTTCGTTAATCCTGGAAATCACACGGGGACTCCAAAACAGTGAGTAATGGTCCACGAAACGGGCCAGAATCGGCTATAACTGTGAGTGTTCATGACCGACACGTAAATGCACCTTGGGGTTCAATAACTATGGAAATCGCTTCGGGACCCATGAATGGTGAGTAATAGTCCACGAAACGCGTCAGAATTGGCCAAAATTGTGAGTGTTGATGACGGACACGTAAACGCACCCCGGGGATTTGCAATCCTGGAAATTGCTCTGGGACGCCAAAACTGTGACTAAAAGTAACCGAAACGGAACAGAATCGACCAAAATTGTGAGTGTTGATGACCGACACGTAAACACACCCCGGAGTTCGTCAATTGTGGAAATCACTCCGGGACCCCCAAAACTAAGTAATACTGTAAGAAACGGGCCAAAATCGGCCCAAACTGCGATTGTTGATGATCAACACGTAAGTGCACCTTGGGGTTCAATAACCATGGAAATCGCTCTGGGACCCCAAAAGGTTGAGTAATAGTCCACGAAATGGTTCAGCATCGACAAAAACCGTGAGTGTTGATGACCTACACGTAAACGCACCCGGGGTTCGTTAATCGTGGAAATCACCCCGGCACCCGAAAATAGTGAGTAATAGTCCACGAAACGGGCCAGAATCGGCCGAAGCTGCGAGTGTCAATGACCGACATGTAAACGCACCCCGGGGTCCACGAAACGGGCCAGTATAGGGCAAAACTGTGAGTATTGATGACTGACATGTAAACGCACCTCGCGGTTCGTTAACCGTGGAAACCACTTAGGGATCCCAAAACAGTGGGTAATAGTCCACGAAATTGGCCAGAATCGGCCAAAACTATGAGTGTTGACGACCGACACGTAAACGCACCTTGGGGTTCAACAACTATGGAAATCACTTCGGGACCCCAAAACAGTGAGTAAAAGTCCACAAAATGTGTCAGAATTGGCCAAAACTGTGAGTGTTGATAACCGACACGTAAACGCACCCCTGGGTTCGTAAATCGTGGAAATCACTCCGGGACCCCCAAAACTAAGTAATAGTCCAAGAAACGGGCGAGAATCAGCCGAAACTGTGATTGTTGATGACCTAAACTTAAGCGCACCTTGGGGTTCAACAACCATGGAAATCACTTTGGGACCCCAAAACGGTGAGTAATATTCCATGAAACGGGTCAGAATCGACAAAAACCGCGAGTGTTGATGACCGACACGTAAATGCACCCTGGGGTTCGTTAATCCTGGAAATCACACCGGGACCCCAAAACTGTGAGTAATAGTAAACGAAACGGGCTAGAATTGGCCAAAATTATGAGTGTTCATGACCGACACGTAAAAGCACCTTGGGGTTCAAAAACTATGGAAATCGCTTCGGGACCCATGAATGCTGAGCAATAGTCCACGAAACGCGTCAGAATTTGCCAGAACTATGAGTGTTGACGACGGACACGTAAACGCACCCCGGGGATTTGCAATCCTGGAAATTGCTCTGGGACGCCAAAACTGTGAGTAAAAGTGCATGAAATGGAGCAGAATCAGCCAAACTTGTGAGTCTTGATAACCGACACGTAAACGCACACCGGAGTTCGTCAATCGTGGAAATCACTCCGGGACCCCCAAAACTAAGTAATAGTGCAAGAAACGGGCCAAAATCAGCCCAAACTGCGATTGTTGATGATCGACACGTAAGTGCACCTTGGGGTTCAACAACCATGGAAATCACTCTAGGGCCCCAAAAGGTTGAGTAATAGTCCACGAAACGGGTCAGCATCGACAAAAACCGTGATTGTTGATGACCTACATGTAAACGCACCCGGGGTTCGTTAATCGTGGAAATCACCCCGGGACCCCAAAATATTGAGTAATAGTCCACGAAACGGGCCAGAATCGGCCGAAGCTGCGAGTGTTGATGACCTACACTTCAGCGCACCTTGGGGTTCAACAACCATGAAAATCGCTTTGGGACCCCAAAACGGTGAGTAGTATTCCACGAAACGGGTCAGAATCGACAAAAACCGCGAGTGTTGATAACCGACAGGTAAGCGCACCCCGCGGCTCGTTAACCGTGGAAACCACTCCGGGACCCCAAAATAGTGAGTAATAGTCCACGAAACGGGCCAGAATCGGCCAAAACTGTGAGTGTTGATGACCGACACGTAAGCGCACCTTGGGGTTCAACAACTATGGAAATCACTTCGGGACGCCAAAACGGTGA
>NW_025228181.1:82903-86062 GCF_018294505.1 Triticum aestivum | reverse complement strand
CAGTGAGTAATAGTCCACGAAACGGGCCAGAATCGGCCAAAACTGTGAGTGTTGATGACCGACACGTAAGCGCACCTTGGGGTTCAACAACTATGGAAATCACTTCGGGACCCCAAAACGGTGAGTAAAAGTCCACCAAATGCGTCAGAATTGGCCAAAATTGTGAGTGTTGACGATTGACACGTGAACGCACCCCGGGGTTCGTAAATCGTGGAAATCACTCCGGGACCCCCAAAACTAAGTAATAGTCCACGAAACGGGCCAGAATCAGCCCAAACTGTGATTGTTGATGACCTACACTTCAGCGCACCTTGGGGTTCAACAACCATGAAAATCGCTTTGGGACCCCAAAATGGTGAGTAGTATTCCACGAAACGGGTCAGAATCGACAAAAACCGCGAGTGTTGATAACCGACAGGTGAGCGCACCCCGCGGCTCGTTAACCGTGGAAACCACTCCGGGACCCCAAAACAGTGAGTAATAGTCCACGAAACGGGCCAGAATCGGCCAAAACTGTGAGTGTTGATGACCGACACGTAAGCGCACCTTGGGGTTCAACAACTATGGAAATCACTTCGGGACGCCAAAACGGTGAGTAAAAGTCCACCAAACGCGTCAGAATTGGCCAAAATTGTGAGTGTTGATGATAGACACGTGAACGCACCCCGGGGTTCGTAAATCGTGGAAATTACTCCGGGACCCCCAAAACTAAGTAATAGTCCAAGAAACAGGCCAGAATCAGCCCAAACTGCGATTGTTGATGACCTACACTTTAGCGCACCTTGGGGTTCAACAACCATGAAAATCGCTTTGGGACCCCAAAACGGTGAGTAGTATTCCACGAAACGGGTCAGAATCGACAAAAACCGCGAGTGTTGATAACCGACAGGTAAGCGCACCCCGGGGTTTGTTATTCGTGGAAATCACTCCGGGGCCCCAAAACAGTGAGTAATAGTCCACGAAACGGGCCAGAATCGGCCAAAACTGTGATTGTTGATGACCGACACGTATGTGCACCCTGGGGTTCAACAACCATGGAAATCGCTCTGGGACCCCAAAACGGTGAGTAATAGTGCACGAAACGGGTCAGAATCGACAAAAACAGCGAGTGTTGATGACCGACATGTAAATGCACCCCAGGGTTCGTTAATCCTGGAAATCACACGGGGACTCCAAAACAGTGAGTAATGGTCCACGAAATGGGCCAGAATCGGCTATAACTGTGAGTGTTCATGACCGACACGTAAATGCACCTTGGGGTTCAATAACTATGGAAATCGCTTCGGGACCCATGAATGGTGAGTAATAGTCCACGAAACGCGTCAGAATTGGCCAAAATTGTGAGTGTTGATGACGGACACGTAAACGCACCCTGGGGATTTGCAATCCTGGAAATTGCTCTGGGACGCCAAAACTGTGACTAAAAGTAACCGAAACGGAACAGAATCGACCAAAATTGTGAGTGTTGATGACCGACACGTAAACACACCCCGGAGTTCGTCAATTGTGGAAATCACTCCGGGACCCCCAAAACTAAGTAATACTGTAAGAAACGGGCCAAAATCGGCCCAAACTGCGATTGTTGATGATCAACACGTAAGTGCACCTTGGGGTTCAATAACCATGGAAATCGCTCTGGGACCCCAAAAGGTTGAGTAATAGTCCACGAAATGGTTCAGCATCGACAAAAACCGTGAGTGTTGATGACCTACACGTAAACGCACCCGGGGTTCGTTAATCGTGGAAATCACCCCGGCACCCGAAAATAGTGAGTAATAGTCCACGAAACGGGCCAGAATCGGCCGAAGCTGCGAGTGTCAATGACCGACATGTAAACGCACCCCGGGGTCCACGAAACGGGCCAGTATAGGGCAAAACTGTGAGTATTGATGACTGACATGTAAACGCACCTCGCGGTTCGTTAACCGTGGAAACCACTTAGGGATCCCAAAACAGTGGGTAATAGTCCACGAAATTGGCCAGAATCGGCCAAAACTATGAGTGTTGATGACCGACACGTAAATGCACCTTGGGGTTCAACAACTATGGAAATCACTTCGGGACCCCAAAACAGTGAGTAAAAGTCCACAAAATGTGTCAGAATTGGCCAAAACTGTGAGTGTTGATAACCGACACGTAAACGCACCCCTGGGTTCGTAAATCGTGGAAATCACTCCGGGACCCCCAAAACTAAGTAATAGTCCAAGAAACGGGCGAGAATCAGCCGAAACTGTGATTGTTGATGACCTAAACTTAAGCGCACCTTGGGGTTCAACAACCATGGAAATCACTTTGGGACCCCAAAACGGTGAGTAATATTCCATGAAACGGGTCAGAATCGACAAAAACCGCGAGTGTTGATGACCGACACGTAAATGCACCCTGGGGTTCGTTAATCCTGGAAATCACACCGGGACCCCAAAACTGTGAGTAATAGTCCACGAAACGGGCTAGAATTGGCCAAAATTATGAGTGTTCATGACCGACACGTAAAAGCACCTTGGGGTTCAAAAACTATGGAAATCGCTTCGGGACCCATGAATGCTGAGCAATAGTCCACGAAACGCGTCAGAATTTGCCAGAACTATGAGTGTTGACGACGGACACGTAAACGCACCCCGGGGATTTGCAATGCTGGAAATTGCTCTGGGACGCCAAAACTGTGAGTAAAAGTGCATGAAATGGACCAGAATCAGCCAAACTTGTGAGTCTTGATAACCGACACGTAAACGCACACCGGAGTTCGTCAATCGTGGAAATCACTCCGGGACCCCCAAAACTAAGTAATAGTGCAAGAAACGGGCCAAAATCAGCCCAAACTGCGATTGTTGATGATCGACACGTAAGTGCACCTTGGGGTTCAACAACCATGGAAATCACTCTAGGGCCCCAAAAGGTTGAGTAATAGTCCACGAAACGGGTCAGCATCGACAAAAACCGTGATTGTTGATGACCTACATGTAAACGCACCCGGGGTTCGTTAATCGTGGAAATCACCCCGGGACCCCAAAATATTGAGTAATAGTCCACGAAACGGGCCAGAACCGGCCGAAGCTGCGAGTGTTGATGACCTACACTTCAGCGCACCTTGGGGTTCAACAACCATGAAAATCGCTTTGGGACCCCAAAACGGTGAGTAGTATTCCACGAAACGGGTCA
>NW_025228181.1:81811-82684 GCF_018294505.1 Triticum aestivum | reverse complement strand
GCCCAAACTGCGATTGTTGATGATCGACACGTAAGTGCACCTTGGGGTTCAACAACCATGGAAATCACTCTAGGGCCCCAAAAGGTTGAGTAATAGTCCACGAAACGGGTCAGCATCGACAAAAACCGTGATTGTTGATGACCTACATGTAAACGCACCCGGGGTTCGTTAATCGTGGAAATCACCCCGGGACCCCAAAATATTGAGTAATAGTCCACGAAACGGGCCAGAATCGGCCGAAGCTGCGAGTGTTGATGACCTACACTTCAGCGCACCTTGGGGTTCAACAACCATGAAAATCGCTTTGGGACCCCAAAACGGTGAGTAGTATTCCACGAAACGGGTCAGAATCGACAAAAACCGCGAGTGTTGATAACCGACAGGTAAGCGCACCCCGCGGCTCGTTAACCGTGGAAACCACTCCGGGACCCCAAAATAGTGAGTAATAGTCCACGAAACGGGCCAGAATCGGCCAAAACTGTGAGTGTTGATGACCGACACGTAAGCGCACCTTGGGGTTCAACAACTATGGAAATCACTTCGGGACGCCAAAACGGTGAGTAAAAGTCCACCAAACGCGTCAGAATTGGCCAAAATTGTGAGTGTTGATGATAGACACGTGAACGCACCCCGGGGTTCGTAAATCGTGGAAATTACTCCGGGACCCCCAAAACTAAGTAATAGTCCAAGAAACGGGCCAGAATCAGCCCAAACTGCGATTGTTGATGACCTACACTTTAGCGCACCTTGGGGTTCAACAACCATGAAAATCGCTTTGGGACCCCAAAACGGTGAGTAGTATTCCACGAAACGGGTCAGAATCGACAAAAACCGCGAGTGTTGATAACCGACAGGTAAGCGCACCCCGGGGTT
>NW_025228181.1:69438-76239 GCF_018294505.1 Triticum aestivum | reverse complement strand
GTTATTCGTGGAAATCACTCCGGGGCCCCAAAACAGTGAGTAATAGTCCACGAAACGGGCCAGAATCGGCCAAAACTGTGATTGTTGATGACCGACACGTATGTGCACCCTGGGGTTCAACAACCATGGAAATCGCTCTGGGACCCCAAAACGGTGAGTAATAGTGCACGAAACGGGTCAGAATCGACAAAAACAGCGAGTGTTGATGACCGACATGTAAATGCACCCCAGGGTTCGTTAATCCTGGAAATCACACGGGGACTCCAAAACAGTGAGTAATAGTCCACGAAACGGGCCAGAATCGGCTATAACTGTGAGTGTTCATGACCGACACGTAAATGCACCTTGGGGTTCAATAACTATGGAAATCGCTTCGGGACCCATGAATGGTGAGTACTAGTCCACGAAACGCGTCAGAATTGGCCAAAATTGTGAGTGTTGATGACGGACACGTAAACGCACCCCGGGGATTTGCAATCCTGGAAATTGCTCTGGGACGCCAAAACTGTGACTAAAAGTAACCGAAACGGAACAGAATCGACCAAAATTGTGAGTGTTGATGACCGACACGTAAACGCACCCCGGAGTTCGTCAATTGTGGAAATCACTCCGGGACCCCCAACACTAAGTAATAGTGTAAGAAACGGGCCAAAATCGGCCCAAACTACGATTGTTGATGATCGACACGTAAGTGCACCTTGGGGTTCAATAACCATGGAAATCGCTCTGGGGCCCCAAAAGGTTGAGTAATAGTCCACGAAATGGTTCAGCATCGACAAAAACCGTGAGTGTTGATGACCTACACGTAAACGCACCCGGGGTTCGTTAATCGTGGAAATCACCCCGGCACCCGAAAATAGTGAGTAATAGTCCACGAAACGGGCCAGAATCGGCCGAAGCTGCGAGTGTCGATGACCGACATGTAAACGCACCCCGGGGTCCACGAAACGGGCCAGTATAGGGCAAAACTGTGAGTATTGATGACTGACATGTAAACGCACCTCGCGGTTCGTTAACCGTGGAAACCACTTAGGGATCCCAAAACAGTGGGTAATAGTCCACGAAATTGGCCAGAATCGGCCAAAACTATGATTGTTGATGACCGACACGTAAACGCACCTTGGGGTTCAACAACTATGGAAATCACTTCGGGACCCCAAAACAGTGAGTAAAAGTCCACAAAATGTGTCAGAATTGGCCAAAACTGTGAGTGTTGATAACCGACACGTAAACGCACCCCTGGGTTCGTAAATCGTGGAAATCACTCCGGGACCCCCAAAACTAAGTAATAGTCCAAGAAACGGGCGAGAATCAGCCGAAACTGTGATTGTTGATGACCTAAACTTAAGCGCACCTTGGGGTTCAACAACCATGGAAATCACTTTGGGACCCCAAAATGGTGAGTAATATTCCATGAAACGGGTCAGAATCGACAAAAACCGCGAGTGTTGATGACCGACACGTAAATGCACCCTGGGGTTCGTTAATCCTGGAAATCACACCGGGACCCCAAAACTGTGAGTAATAGTCCACGAAACGGGCTAGAGTTGGCCAAAATTGTGAGTGTTCATGACCGACACGTAAAAGCACCTTGGGGTTCAAAAACTATGGAAATCGCTTCGGGACCCATGAATGCTGAGCAATAGTCCACGAAACGCGTCAGAATTGGCTAGAACTATGAGTGTTGACGACGGACACGTAAACGCACCCCAGGGATTTACAATCCTGGAAATTGCTCTGGGACGCCAAAACTGTGAGTAAAAGTGCATGAAATGGACCAGAATCAGCCAAACTTGTGAGTCTTGATAACCGACACGTAAACGCACACCGGAGTTCGTCAATCGTGGAAATCACTCCGGGACCCCCAAAACTAAGTAATAGTGCAAGAAACGGGCCAAAATCGGCCCAAACTGCGATTGTTGATGATCGACACGTAAGTGCACCTTGGGGTTCAACAACCATGGAAATCACTCTAGGGCCCCAAAAGGTTGAGTAATAGTCCACGAAACGGGTCAGCATCGATAAAAACCGTGATTGTTGATGACCTACATGTAAACGCATCCGGGGTTCGTTAATCGTGGAAATCACCCCGGGACCCCAAAATAGTGAGTAATAGTCCACGAAACGGGCCAGAATCGGCCGAAGCTGCGAGTGTTGATGACCTACACTTCAGCGCACCTTGGGGTTCAACAACCATGAAAATCGCTTTGGGACCCCAAAACGGTGAGTAGTATTCCACGAAACGGGTCAGAATCGACAAAAACCGCGAGTGTTGATAACCGACAGGTAAGCGCACCCCGCGGCTCGTTAACCGTGGAAACCACTCCGGGACCCCAAAACAGTGAGTAATAGTCCACGAAACGGGCCAGAATCGGCCAAAACTGTGAGTGTTGATGACCGACACGTAAGCGCACCTTGGGGTTCAACAACTATGGAAATCACTTCGGGACGCCAAAACGGTGAGTAAAAGTCCACCAAACGCGTCAGAATTGGCCAAAATTGTGAGTGTTGATGATTGACACGTGAACGCACCCCGGGGTTCGTAAATCATGGAAATTACTCCGGGACCCCCAAAACTAAGTAATAGTCCAAGAAACGGGCCAGAATCAGCCCAAACTGCGATTGTTGATGACCTACACTTTAGCGCACCTTGGGGTTCAACAACCATGAAAATCGCTTTGGGACCCCAAAACGGTGAGTAGTATTCCACGAAACGGGTCAGAATCGACAAAAACCGCGAGTGTTGATAACCAACAGGTAAGCGCACCCCGGGGTTCGTTATTCGTGGAAATCACTCCGGGGCCCCAAAACAGTGAGTAATAGTCCACGAAACGGGCCAGAATCGGCCAAAACTGTGATTGTTGATGACCGACACGTATGTGCACCCTGGGGTTCAACAACCATGGAAATCGCTCTGGGACCCCAAAACGGTGAGTAATAGTGCACGAAACGGGTCAGAATCGACAAAAACAGCGAGTGTTGATGACCGACATGTAAATGCACCCCAGGGTTCGTTAATCCTAGAAATCACACGGGGACTCCAAAACAGTGAGTAATAGTCCACGAAACGGGCCAGAATCGGCTATAACTGTGAGTGTTCATGACCGACACGTAAATGCACCTTGGGGTTCAATAACTATGGAAATCGCTTCGGGACCCATGAATGGTGAGTAATAGTCCACGAAACGCGTCAGAATTGGCCAAAATTGTGAGTGTTGATGACGGACACGTAAACGCACCCCGGGGATTTGCAATCCTGGAAATTGCTCTGGGACGCCAAAACTGTGACTAAAAGTAACCGAAACGGAACAGAATCGACCAAAATTGTGAGTGTTGATGACCGACACGTAAACGCACCCCGGAGTTCGTCAATTGTGGAAATCACTCCGGGACCCCCAAAACTAAGTAATAGTGTAAGAAACGGGCCAAAATCGGCCCAAACTGCGATTGTTGATGATCGACGCGTAAGTGCACCTTGGGGTTCAATAACCATGGAAATCGCTCTGGGGCCCCAAAAGGTTGAGTAATAGTCCACGAAATGGTTCAGCATCGACAAAAACCGTGAGTGTTGATGACCTACACGTAAACGCACCCGGGGTTCGTTAATCGTGGAAATCACCCCGGCACCCGAAAATAGTGAGTAATAGTCCACGAAACGGGCCAGAATCGGCCGAAGCTGCGAGTGTCGATGACCGACATGTAAACGCACCCCGGGGTCCACGAAACGGGCCAGTATAGGGCAAAACTGTGAGTATTGATGACTGACATGTAAACGCACCTCGCGGTTCGTTAACCGTGGAAACCACTTAGGGATCCCAAAACAGTGGGTAATAGTCCACGAAATTGGCCAGAATCGGCCAAAACTATGATTGTTGATGACCGACACGTAAACGCACCTTGCGGTTCAACAACTATGGAAATCACTTCGGGACCCCAAAACAGTGAGTAAAAGTCCACAAAATGTGTCAGAATTGGCCAAAACTGTGAGTCTTGATAACCGACACGTAAACGCACCCCTGGGTTCGTAAATCGTGGAAATCACTCCGGGACCCCCAAAACTAAGTAATAGTCCAAGAAACGGGCGAGAATCAGCCGAAACTGTGATTGTTGATGACCTAAACTTAAGCGCACCTTGGGGTTCAACAACCATGGAAATCACTTTGGGACCCCAAAATGGTGAGTAATATTCCATGAAACGGGTCAGAATCGACAAAAACCGCGAGTGTTGATAACCGACAGGTAAGCGCACCCCGGGGTTCGTTATTCGTGGAAATCACTCCGGGGCCCCAAAACAGTGAGTAATAGTCCACGAAACGGGCCAGAATCGGCCAAAACTGTGATTGTTGATGACCGACACGTATGTGCACCCTGGGGTTCAACAACCATGGAAATCGCTCTGGCACCCCAAAACGGTGAGTAATAGTGCACGAAACGGGTCAGAATCGACAAAAACAGCGAGTGTTGATGACCGACATGTAAATGCACCCCAGGGTTCGTTAATCCTGGAAATCACACGGGGACTCCAAAACAGTGAGTAATAGTCCACGAAACGGGCCAGAATCGGCTATAACTGTGAGTGTTCATGACCGACACGTAAATGCACCTTGGGGTTCAATAACTATGGAAATCGCTTCGGGACCCATGAATGGTGAGTAATAGTCCACGAAACGCGTCAGAATTGGCCAAAATTGTGAGTGTTGATGACGGACACGTAAACGCACCCCGGGGATTTGCAATCCTGGAAATTGCTCTGGGACGCCAAAACTGTGACTAAAAGTAACCGAAACGGAACAGAATCGACCAAAATTGTGAGTGTTGATGACCGACACGTAAACGCACCCCGGAGTTCGTCAATTGTGGAAATCACTCCGGGACCCCCAAAACTAAGTAATAGTGTAAGAAACGGGCCAAAATCGGCCCAAATTGCGATTGTTGATGATCGACGCGTAAGTGCACCTTTGGGTTCAATAACCATGGAAATCGCTCTGGGGCCCCAAAAGGTTGAGTAATAGTCCACGAAATGGTTCAGCATCGACAAAAACCGTGAGTGTTGATGACCTACACGTAAACGCACCCGGGGTTCGTTAATCGTGGAAATCACCCCGGCACCCGAAAATAGTGAGTAATAGTCCACGAAACGGGCCAGAATCGGCCGAAGCTGCGAGTGTCGATGACCGACATGTAAACGCACCCCGGGGTCCACGAAACGGGCCAGTATAGGGCAAAACTGTGAGTATTGATGACTGACATGTAAACGCACCTCGCGGTTCGTTAACCGTGGAAACCACTTAGGGATCCCAAAACAGTGGGTAATAGTCCACGAAATTGGCCAGAATCGGCCAAAACTATGATTGTTGATGACCGACACGTAAACGCACCTTGGGGTTCAACAACTATGGAAATCACTTCGGGACCCCAAAACAGTGAGTAAAAGTCCACAAAATGTGTCAGAATTGGCCAAAACTGTGAGTGTTGATAACCGACACGTAAACGCACCCCTGGGTTCGTAAATCGTAGAAATCACTCCGGGACCCCCAAAACTAAGTAATAGTCCAAGAAACGGGTGAGAATCAGCCGAAACTGTGATTGTTGATGACCTAAACTTAAGCGCACCTTGGGGTTCAACAACCATGGAAATCACTTTGGGACCCCAAAATGGTGAGTAATATTCCATGAAACGGGTCAGAATCGACAAAAACCGCGAGTGTTGATGACCGACACGTAAATGCACCCTGGGGTTCGTTAATCCTGGAAATCACACCGGGACCCCAAAACTGTGAGTAATAGTCCACGAAACGGGCTAGAGTTGGCCAAAATTGTGAGTGTTCATGACCGACACGTAAAAGCACCTTGGGGTTCAAAAACTATGGAAATCGCTTCGGGACCCATGAATGCTGAGCAATAGTCCACGAAACGCGTCAGAATTGGCCAGAACTATGAGTGTTGACGACGGACACGTAAACGCACCCCGGGGATTTACAATCCTGGAAATTGCTCTGGGACGCCAAAACTGTGAGTAAAAGTGCATGAAATGGACCAGAATCAGCCAAACTTGTGAGTCTTGATAACCGACACGTAAACGCACACCGGAGTTCGTCAATCGTGGAAATCACTCCGGGACCCCCAAAACTAAGTAATAGTGCAAGAAACGGGCCAAAATCGGCCCAAACTGCGATTGTTGATGATCGACACGTAAGTGCACCTTGGGGTTCAACAACCATGGAAATCACTCTAGGGCCCCAAAAGGTTGAGTAATAGTCCACGAAACGGGTCAGCATCGATAAAAACCGTGATTGTTGATGACCTACATGTAAACGCATCCGGGGTTCGTTAATCGTGGAAATCACCCCGGGACCCCAAAATAGTGAGTAATAGTCCACGAAACGGGCCAGAATCGGCCGAAGCTGCGAGTGTTGATGACCTACACTTCAGCGCACCTTGGGGTTCAACAACCATGAAAATCGCTTTGGGACCCCAAAACGGTGAGTAGTATTCCACGAAACGGGTCAGAATCGACAAAAACCGCGAGTGTTGATAACCGACAGGTAAGCGCACCCCGCGGCTCGTTAACCGTGGAAACCACTCCGGGACCCCAAAACAGTGAGTAATAGTCCACGAAACGGGCCAGAATCGGCCAAAACTGTGAGTGTTGATGACCGACACGTAAGCGCACCTTGGGGTTCAACAACTATGGAAATCACTTCGGGACGCCAAAACGGTGAGTAAAAGTCCACCAAACGCGTCAGAATTGGCCAAAATTGTGAGTGTTGATGATTGACACGTGAACGCACCCCGGGGTTC
>NW_025228181.1:56203-66437 GCF_018294505.1 Triticum aestivum | reverse complement strand
GAATCGGCCAAAACTGTGATTGTTGATGACCGACACGTATGTGCACCCTGGGGTTCAACAACCATGGAAATCGCTCTGGGACCCCAAAACGGAGAGTAATAGTGCACGAAACGGGTCAGAATCGACAAAAACAGCGAGTGTTGATGACCGACATGTAAATGCACCCTAGGGTTCGTTAATCCTGGAAATCAGACGGGGACTCCAAAACAGTGAGTAATAGTCCACGAAACGGGCCAGAATCGGCTATAACTGTGAGTGTTCATGACCGACACGTAAATGCACCTTGGGGTTCAATAACTATGGAAATCGCTTCGGGACCCATGAATGGTGAGTAATAGTCCACGAAACGCGTCAGAATTGGCCAAAATTGTGAGTGTTGATGACGGACACGTAAACGCACCCCGGGGATTTACAATCCTGGAAATTGCTCTGGGACGCCAAAACTGTGACTAAAAGTAACCGAAACGGAACAGAATCGACCAAAATTGTGAGTGTTGATGACCGACACGTAAACGCACCCCGGAGTTCGTCAATTGTGGAAATCACTCCGGGACCCCCAAAACTAAGTAATAGTGTAAGAAACGGGCCAAAATCGGCCCAAACTGCGATTGTTGATGATCGACACGTAAGTGCACCTTGGGGTTCAATAACCATGGAAATCGCTCTGGGGCCCCCAAAGGTTGAGTAATAGTCCACGAAATGGTTCAGCATTGACAAAAACCGTGAGTGTTGATGACCTACACGTAAACGCACCCGGGGTTCGTTAATCGTGGAAATCACCCCGGCACCCGAAAATAGTGAGTAATAGTCCACGAAACGGGCCAGAATCGGCCGAAGCTGCGAGTGTCGATGACCGACATGTAAACGCACCCCGGGGTCCACGAAACGGGCCAGTATAGGGCAAAACTGTGAGTATGGATGACTGACATGTAAACGCACCTCGCGGTTCGTTAACCGTGGAAACCACTTAGGGATCCCAAAATAGTGGGTAATAGTCCACGAAATTGGCCAGAATCGGCCAAAACTATGATTGTTGATGACCGACACGTAAACGCACCTTGGGGTTCAACAACTATGGAAATCACTTCGGGACCCCAAAACAGTGAGTAAAAGTCCACAAAATGTGTCAGAATGGGCCAAAACTGTGAGTCTTGATAACCGACACGTAAACGCACCCCTGGGTTCGTAAATCGTGGAAATCACTCCGGGACCCCCAAAACTAAGTAATAGTGTAAGAAACGGGCCAAAATCGGCCCAAACTGCGATTGTTGATGATCGACACGTAAGTGCACCTTGGGGTTCAATAACCATGGAAATCGCTCTGGGGCCCCAAAAGGTTGAGTAATAGTCCACGAAATGGTTCAGCATCGACAAAAACCGTGAGTGTTGATGACCTACACGTAAACGCACCCGGGGTTCGTTAATCGTGGAAATCACCCCGGCACCCGAAAATAGTGAGTAATAGTCCACGAAACGGGCCAGAATCGGCCGAAGCTGCGAGTGTCGATGACCGACATGTAAACGCACCCCGGGGTCCACGAAACGGGCCAGTATAGGGCAAAATTGTGAGTATTGATGACTGACATGTAAACGCACCTCGCGGTTCGTTAACCGTGGAAACCACTTAGGGATCCCAAAACAGTGGGTAATAGTCCACGAAATTGGCCAGAATCGGCCAAAACTATGATTGTTGATGACCGACACGTAAACGCACCTTGGGGTTCAACAACTATGGAAATCACTTCGGGACCCCAAAACAGTGAGTAAAAGTCCACAAAATGTGTCAGAATTGGCCAAAACTGTGAGTGTTGATAACCGACACGTAAACGCACCCCTGGGTTCGTAAATCGTGGAAATCACTCCGGGACCCCCAAAACTAAGTAATAGTCCAAGAAACGGGCGAGAATCAGCCGAAACTGTGATTGTTGATGACCTAAACTTAAGCGCACCTTGGGGTTCAACAACCATGGAAATCACTTTGGGACCCCAAAATGGTGAGTAATATTCCATGAAACGGGTCAGAATCGACAAAAACCGCAAGTGTTGATGACCGACACGTAAATGCACCCTGGGGTTCGTTAATCCTGGAAATCACACCGGGACCCCAAAACTGTGAGTAATAGTCCACGAAACGGGCTAGAATTGGCCAAAATTGTGAGTGTTCATGACCGACACGTAAAAGCACCTTGGGGTTCAAAAACTATGGAAATCGCTTCGGGACCCATGAATGGTGAGCAATAGTCCACGAAACGCGTCAGAATTGGCCAGAACTATGAGTGTTGACGACGGACACGTAAACGCACCCCGGGGATTTGCAATCCTGGAAATTGCTCTGGGACGCCAAAACTGTGAGTAAAAGTGCATGAAATGGACCAGAATCAGCCAAACTTGTGAGTCTTGATAACCGACACGTAAACGCACACCGGAGTTCGTCAATCGTGGAAATCACTCCGGGACCCCCAAAACTAAGTAATAGTGCAAGAAACGGGCCAAAATCGGCCCAAACTGCGATTGTTGATGATCGACACGTAAGTGCACCTTGGGGTTCAACAACCATGGAAATCACTCTAGGGCCCCAAAAGGTTGAGTAATAGTCCACGAAACGGGTCAGCATCGATAAAAACCGTGATTGTTGATGACCTACATGTAAACGCATCCGGGGTTCGTTAATTGTGGAAATCACCCCGGGACCCCAAAATAGTGAGTAATAGTCCACGAAACGGGCCAGAATCGGCCGAAGCTGCGAGTGTTGATGACCTACACTTCAGCGCACCTTGGGGTTCAACAACCATGAAAATCGCTTTGGGACCCCAAAACGGTGAGTAGTATTCCACGAAACGGGTCAGAATCGACAAAAACCGCGAGTGTTGATAACCGACAGGTAAGCGCACCCCGCGGCTCGTTAACCGTGGAAACCACTCCGGGACCCCAAAACAGTGAGTAATAGTCCACGAAACGGGCCAGAATCGGCCAAAACTGTGAGTGTTGATGACCGACACGTAAGCGCACCTTGGGGTTCAACAACTATGGAAATCACTTCGGGACGCCAAAACGGTGAGTAAAAGTCCACCAAACGCGTCAGAATTGGCCAAAATTGTGAGTGTTGATGATTGACACGTGAACGCACCCCGGGGTTCGTAAATCATGGAAATTACTCCGGGACCCCCAAAACTAAGTAATAGTCCAAGAAACGGGCCAGAATCAGCCCAAACTGCGATTGTTGATGACCTACACTTTAGCGCACCTTGGGGTTCAACAACCATGAAAATCGCTTTGGGACCCCAAAACGGTGAGTAGTATTCCACGAAACGGGTCAGAATCGACAAAAACCGCGAGTGTTGATAACCAACAGGTAAGCGCACCCCGGGGTTCGTTATTCGTGGAAATCACTCCGGGGCCCCAAAACAGTGAGTAATAGTCCACGAAACGGGCCAGAATCGGCCAAAACTGTGATTGTTGATGACCGACACGTATGTGCACCCTGGGGTTCAACAACCATGGAAATCGCTCTGGGACCCCAAAACGGTGAGTAATAGTGCACGAAACGGGTCAGAATCGACAAAAACAGCGAGTGTTGATGACCGACATGTAAATGCACCCCAGGGTTCGTTAATCCTGGAAATCACACGGGGACTCCAAAACTGTGAGTAATAGTCCACGAAACGGGCCAGAATCGGCTATAACTGTGAGTGTTCATGACCGACACGTAAATGCACCTTGGGGTTCAATAACTATGGAAATCGCTTCGGGACCCATGAATGGTGAGTAATAGTCCACGAAACGCGTCAGAATTGGCCAAAATTGTGAGTGTTGATGACGGACACGTAAACGCACCCCGGGGATTTGCAATCCTGGAAATTGCTCTGGGACGCCAAAACTGTGACTAAAAGTAACCGAAACGGAATAGAATCGACCAAAATTGTGAGTGTTGATGACCGACACATAAACGCACCCCGGAGTTCGTCAATTGTGGAAATCACTCCGGGACCCCCAAAACTAAGTAATAGTGCAAGAAACGGGCCAAAATCGGCCCAAACTGCGATTGTTGATGATCGACACGTAAGTGCACCTTGGGGTTCAATAACCATGGAAATCGCTCTGGGGCCCCAAAAGGTTGAGTAATAGTCCACGAAATGGTTCAGCATCGACAAAAACCGTGAGTGTTGATGACCTACACGTAAACGCACCCGGGGTTCGTTAATCGTGGAAATCACCCCGGCACCCGAAAATAGTGAGTAATAGTCCACGAAACGGGCCAGAATCGGCCGAAGCTGCGAGTGTCGATGACCGACATGTAAACGCACCCTGGGGTCCACGAAACGGGCCAGTATAGGGCAAAACTGTGAGTATTGATGACTGACATGTAAACGCACCTCGCGGTTCGTTAACCGTGGAAACCACTTAGGGATCCCAAAACAGTGGGTAATAGTCCACGAAATTGGCCAGAATCGGCCAAAACTATGAGTGTTGATGACCGACACGTAAACGCACCTTGGGGTTCAACAACTATGGAAATTACTTCGGGACCCCAAAACAGTGAGTAAAAGTCCACAAAATGTGTCAGAATTGGCCAAAACTGTGAGTGTTGATAACCGACACGTAAACGCACCCCAGGGTTCGTAAATCGTGGAAATCACTCCGGGACCCCCAAAACTAAGTCATAGTCCAAGAAACGGGCGAGAATCAGCCCAAACTGTGATTGTTGATGACCTAAACTTAAGCGCACCTTGGGGTTCAACAACCATGGAAATCACTTTGGGACCCCAAAACGGTGAGTAATATTCCATGAAACGGGTCAGAATCGACAAAAACTGCGAGTGTTGATGACCGACACGTAAATGCACCCTGGGGTTCGTTAATCCTGGAAATCACACCGGGACCCCAAAACTGTGAGTAATAGTCCACGAAACGGGCTAGAATTGGCCAAAATTGTGAGTGTTCATGACCGAAACGTAAAAGCACCTTGGGGTTCAAAAACTATGGAAATCGCTTCGGGACCCATGAATGGTGAGCAATAGTCCACGAAACGCGTCAGAATTGGCCAGAACTATGAGTGTTGACGACGGACACGTAAACGCACCCCGGGGATTTGCAATCCTGGAAATTGCTCTGGGACGCCAAAACTGTGAGTAAAAGTGCATGAAATGGACCAGAATCGGCCAAACTTGTGAGTCTTGATAACCGACACGTAAACGCACACCGGAGTTCGTCAATCGTGGAAATCACTCCGGGACCCCCAAAACTAAGTAATAGTGCAAGAAACGGGCCAAAATCGGCCCAAACTGCGATTGTTGATGATCGACACGTAAGCGCACCTTGGGGTTCAACAACCATGGAAATCACTCTAGGGCCCCAAAAGGTTGAGTAATAGTCCACGAAACGGGTCAGCATCGACAAAAAACGTGATTGTTGATGACCTACATGTAAACGCACCCGGGGTTCGTTAATCGTGGAAATCACCCCGGGACCCCAAAATAGTGAGTAATAGTCCACGAAACAGGCCAGAATCGGCCGAAGCTGCGAGTGTTGATGACCAACATGTAAACGCACCCCCGGGTTTGTTAATCATGGAAATCACTCTCGGACCCCAAAACAGTGAGTAATAGTCCACGAAACAGGCCAGAATCGGGCAAAACTGCGAGTGTTGATGACTGACACGTAAACGCACCCCGTGGCTCGTTAACCGTGGAAACCACTCCGGGACCCCAAAACAGTGAGTAATAGTCCACCAAACGGGCCAGAATCGGCCAAAACTGTGAGTGTTGATGACCGACACGTAAGCGCACCTTGGGGTTCAACAACTATGGAAATCACTTCGGGACGCCAAAACGGTGAGTAAAAGTCCACCAAACGCGTCAGAATTGGCCAAAATTGTGAGTGTTGATGATTGACACGTGAACGCACCCCGGGGTTCGTAAATCGTGGAAATCACTCCGGGACCCCCAAAACTAAGTAATAGTCCAAGAAACGGGCCAGAATCAGCCCAAACTGTGATTGTTGATGACCTACACTTCAGCGCACCTTGGGGTTCAACAACCATGAAAATCGCTTTGGGACCCCAAAACGGTGAGTAGTATTCCACGAAACGGGTCAGAATCGACAAAAACCGCGAGTGTTGATAACCGACAGGTAAGCGCACCCCGGGGTTCGTTATTCGTGGAAATCACTCCGGGGCCCCAAAACAGTGAGTAATAGTCCACGAAACGGGCCAGAATCGGCCAAAACTGTGATTGTTGATGACCGACACGTATGTGCACCCTGGGGTTCAACAACCATGGAAATCGCTCTGGGACCCCAAAACGGTGAGTAATAGTGCACGAAACGGGTCAGAATCGACAAAAACAACGAGTGTTGATGGCCGACATGTTAATGCACCCCAGGGTTCGTTAATCCTGGAAATCACACGGGGACACCAAAACAGTGAGTAATAGTCCACGAAACGGGCCAGAATCGGCTATAACTGTGAGTGTTCATGACCGACACGTAAATGCACCTCGGGGTTCAATAACTATGGAAATCGCTTCGGGACCCATGAATGGTGAGTAATAGTCCACGAAACGCGTCAGAATTGGCCAAAATTGTGAGTGTTGATGACGGACACGTAAACGCACCCCGGGGATTTGCAATCCTGGAAATTGCTCTGGGACGCCAAAACTGTGACTAAAAGTAACCGAAACGGACCAGAATCGACCAAAATTGTGAGTGTTGATGACCGACACGTAAACGCACCCCGGAGTTCGTCAATTGTGGAAATCACTCCGGGACCCCCAAAACTAAGTAATAGTGTAAGAAACGGGCCAAAATCGGCCCAAACTGCGATTGTTGATGATCGACACGTAAGTGCACCTTGGGGTTCAATAACCATGGAAATCGCTCTGGGGCCCCAAAAGGTTGAGTAATAGTCCACGAAATGGTTCAGCATCGACAAAAACCGTGAGTGTTGATGACCTACACGTAAACGCACCCGGGGTTCGTTAATCGTGGAAATCACCCCGGCACCCGAAAATAGTGAGTAATAGTCCACGAAACGGGCCAGAATCGGCCGAAGCTGCGAGTGTTGATGACCGACATGTAAATGCACCCTGGGGTCCACGAAACGGGCCAGGATAAGGCAAAACTGTGAGTATTGATGACTGACATGTAAACGCACCTCACGGTTCGTTAACCGTGGAAACCACTTAGGGATCCCAAAATAGTGGGTAATAGTCCACGAAATTGGCCAGAATCGGCCAAAACTATGAGTGTTGATGACCGACACGTAAACGCACCTTGGGGTTCAACAACTATGGAAATCACTTCGGGACCCCAAAACAGTGAGTAAAAGTCCACAAAATGTGTCAGAATTGGCCAAAACTGTGAGTGTTGATAACCGACACGTAAACGCACCCTAGGGTTCGTAAATCGTGGAAATCACTCCGGGACCCCCAAAACTAAGTAATAGTCCAAGAAACGGGCGAGAATCAGCCCAAACTGTGATTGTTGATGACCTAAACTTAAGCGCACCTTGGGGTTCAACAACCATGGAAATCACTTTGGGACCCTAAAACTGTGAGTAATATTCCATGAAACGGGTCAAAATCGACAAAAACCGCGAGTGTTGATGACCGACACGTAAATGCACCCCGGGGTTCGTTAATCCTGGAAATCACACCGGGACCCCAAAACTGTGAGTAATAGTCCACGAAACGGGCTAGAATTGGCCAAAATTGTGAGTGTTCATGACCGACACGTAAAAGCACCTTGGGGTTCAAAAACTATGGAAATCGCTTCGGGACCCATGAATGGTGAGCAATAGTCCACGAAACGCGTCAGAATTGGCCAGAACTATGAGTGTTGACGACGGACACGTAAACGCACCCCGGGGATTTGCAATCCTGGAAATTGCTCTGGGACGCCAAAACTGTGAGTAAAAGTGCATGAAATGGACCAGAATCAGCCAAACTTGTGAGTCTTGATAACCGACACGTAAACGCACACCGGAGTTCGTCAATCGTGGAAATCACTCTGAGACCCCCAAAACTAAGTAATAGTGCAAGAAACGGGCCAAAATCGGCCCAAACTGCGATTGTTGATGATCGACACGTAAGCGCACCTTGGGGTTCAACAACCATGGAAATCACTCTAGGGCCCGAAAAGGTTGAGTAATAGTCCACGAAACGGGTCAGCATCAACAAAAACCGTGATTGTTGATGACCTACATGTAAACGCACCCGGGGTTCGTTAATCGTGGAAATCACCCCGGGACCCCAAAATAATGAGTAATAGTCCACGAAACGGGCCAGAATCGGCCTAAGCTGCGAGTGTTGATGACCAACATGTAAACGCACCCCCGGGTTTGTTAATCATGGAAATCACTCTCGGACCCCAAAACAGTGAGTAATAGTCCACGAAACAGGCCAGAATCGGGCAAAACTGCGAGTGTTGATGACTGACACGTAAACGCACCTCGTGGCTCGTTAACCGTGGAAACCACTCCGGGACCCCAAAACAGTGAGTAATAGTCCACCAAACGGGCCAGAATCGGCCAAAACTGTGAGTGTTGATGACCGACACGTAAGCCCACCTTGGGGTTCAACAACTATGGAAATCACTTCGGGACGCCAAAACGGTGAGTAAAAGTCCACCAAACGCGTCAGAATTGGCCAAAATTGTGAGTGTTGATGATTGACACATGAACGCACCCCGGGGTTCGTAAATCGTGGAAATCACTCCGGGACCCCCAAAACTAAGTATTAGTCCAAGAAACGGGCCAGAATCAGCCCAAACTGTGATTGTTGATGACCTACACTTCAGCACACCTTGGGGTTCAACAACCATGAAAATCGCTTTGGGACCCCAAAACGGTGAGTAGTATTCCACGAAACGGGTCAGAATGGACAAAAACCGCGAGTGTTGATAACCGACAGGTAAGCGCACCCCGGGGTTCGTTATTCATGGAAATCACTCCGGGGCCCCAAAACAGTGAGTAATAGTCCACGAAACGGGCCAGAATCGGCCAAAACTGTGATTGTTGATGACCGACACGTATGGGCACCCTGGGGTTCAACAACCATGGAAATCGCTCTGGGACCCCAAAACGGTGAGTAATAGTGCACGAAACGGGTCAGAATCGACAAAAACAGCGAGGGTTGATGACCGACATGTAAATGCACCCCAGGGTTCGTTAATCCTGGAAATCACACGGGGACTCCAAAACAGTGAGTAATAGTCCACGAAACGGGCCAGAATCGGCTATAACTGTGAGTGTTCATGACCGACACGTAAATGCACCTTGGGGTTCGATAACTATGGAAATCGCTTCGGGACCCATGAATGGTGAGTAATAGTCCACGAAACGCGTCAGAATTGGCCAAAATTGTGAGTGTTGATGACGGACACGTAAACGCACCCCGGGGATTTGCAATCCTGGAAATTGCTCTGGGACGCCAAAACTGTGACTAAAAGTAACCGAAATGGACCAGAATCGACCAAAATTGTGAGTGTTGATGACCGACACATAAACGCACCCCGGAGTTCATCAATTGTGGAAATCACTCCGGGACCCCCAAAACTAAGTAATAGTGCAAGAAACGGGCCAAAATCGGCCCAAACTGCGATTGTTGATGATCGACACGTAAGTGCACCTTGGGGTTAAATAACCATGGAAATCGCTCTGGGGCCCCAAAAGGTTGAGTAATAGTCCACGAAACGGTTCAGCGTCGACAAAAACCGTGAGTGTTGATGACCTACACGTAAACGCACCCGGGGTTCGTTAATCGTGGAAATCACCCCGGCACCCGAAAATAGTGAGTAATAGTCCACGAAACGGGCCAGAATCGGCCGAAGCTGCGAGTGTTGATGACCAACATGTAAACGAACCCCGGGGTTTGTTAATCATGGAAATCACTCTCGGACCCCAAAACAGTGAGTAATAGTCCACGAAACAGGCCAGAATCGGGCAAAACTGCGAGTGTTGATGACTGACACGTAAACGCACCCCGCGGCTCGTTAACCGTGGAAACCACTCCGGGACCCCAAAACAGTGAGTAATTGTCCACGAAACAGGCCAGAATCGGCCAAAACTGTGAGTGTTGATGACCGACACGTAAGCGCACCTTGGGGTTCAACAACTATGGAAATCACTTCGGGACCCCAAAACGGTGAGTAAAAGTCCACCAAACGCGTCAGAATTGGCCAAAATTGTGAGTGTTGATGATTGACACGTGAACGCACCCCGGGGTTCGTAAATCGTGGA
>NW_025228181.1:53424-56022 GCF_018294505.1 Triticum aestivum | reverse complement strand
AGTATTCCACGAAACGGGTCAGAATCGACAAAAACCGCGAGTGTTGATAACCGACAGGTAAGCGCACCCCGGGGTTCGTTATTCGTGGAAATCACTCCGGGGCCCCAAAACAGTAAGTAATAGTCCACGAAACGGGCCAGAATCGGCCAAAACTGTGATTGTTGATGACCGACACGTATGTGCACCCTGGGGTTCAACAACCATGGAAATCGCTCCGGGACCCCAAAACGGTGAGTAATAGTGCACGAAACGGGTCAGAATCGACAAAAACAGCGAGTGTTGATGGCCGACATGTTAATGCACCCTAGGGTTCGTTAATCCTGGAAATCACACGGGGACTCCAAAACAGTGAGTAATAGTCCATGAAACGGGCCAGAATCGGCTATAACTGTGAGTGTTCATGACCGACACGTAAATGCACCTTGGGGTTCAATAACTATGGAAATCGCTTCGGGACCCATGAATGGTGAGTAATAGTCCACGAAACGCGTCAGAATTGGCCAAAATTGTGAGTGTTGATGACGGACACGTAAACGCACCCCGGGGATTTGCAATACTGGAAATTGCTCTGGGACGCCAAAACTGTGACTAAAAGTAACCGAAACGGACCAGAATCGACCAAAATTGTGAGTGTTGATGACCGACACGTAAACGCACCCCGGAGTTCGTCAATTGTGGAAATCACTCCGGGACCCCCAAAACTAAGTAATAGTGTAAGAAACGGGCCAAAATCGGCCCAAACTGCGATTGTTGATGATCGACACGTAAGTGCACCTTGGGGTTCAATAACCATGGAAATCGCTCTGGGGCCCCAAAAGGTTGAGTAATAGTCCACGAAATGGTTCAGCATCGACAAAAACCGTGAGTGTTGATGACCTACACGTAAACGCACCCGGGGTTAGTTAATCGTGGAAATCACCCCGGCACCCGAAAATAGTGAGTAATAGTCCACGAAACGGGCCAGAATCGGCCGAAGCTGCGAGTGTTGATGACCGACATGTAAACGCACCCCGGGGTCCACGAAACGGGCCAGAATAGGGCAAAACTGTGAGTATTGATGACTGACATGTAAACGCACCTCGCGGTTCGTTAACCGTGGAAACCACTTAGGGATCCCAAAACAGTGGGTAATAGTCCACGAAATTGGCCAGAATCGGCCAAAACTATGAGTGTTGATGACCGACACGTAAACGCACCTTGGGGTTCAACAACTATGGAAATCACTTCGAGACCCCAAAACAGTGAGTAAAAGTCCACAAAATGTGTCAGAATTGGCCAAAACTGTGAGTGTTGATAACCGACACGTAAACGCATCCCAGGGTTCGTAAATCGTGGAAATCACTCCGGGACCCCCAAAACTAAGTAATAGTCCAAGAAACGGGCGAGAATCAGCCCAAACTGTGATTGTTGATGACCTAAACTTAAGCGCACCTTGGGGTTCAACAACCATGGAAATCACTTTGGGACCCCAAAACTGTGAGTAATATTCCATGAAACGGGTCAAAATCGACAAAAACCGCGAGTGTTGATGACCGACACGTAAATGCACCCCGGGGTTCGTTAATCCTGGAAATCACACCGGGACCCCAAAACTGTGAGTAATAGTCCACGAAACGGGCTAGAATTGGCCAAAATTGTGAGTGTTCATGACCGACACGTAAAAGCACCTTGGGGTTCAAAACTATGGAAATCGCTTCGGGACCCATGAATGGTGAGCAATAGTCCACGAAACGCGTCAGAATTGGCCAGAACTATGAGTGTTGACGACGGACACGTAAACGCACCCCGGGGATTTGCAATCCTGGAAATTGCTCTGGGACGCCAAAACTGTGAGTAAAAGTGCATGAAATGGACCAGAATCAGCCAAACTTGTGAGTCTTGATAACCGACACGTAAACGCACACCGAAGTTCGTCAATCGTGGAAATCACTCCGAGACCCCCAAAACTAAGTAATAGTGCAAGAAACGGGCCAAAATCGGCCCAAACTGCGATTGTTGATGATCGACACGTAAGCGCACCTTGGGGTTCAACAACCATGGAAATCACTCTAGGGCCCGAAAAGGTTGAGTAATAGTCCACGAAACGGGTCAGCATCGACAAAAACCGTGATTGTTGATGACCTACATGTAAACGCACCCGGGGTTCGTTAATCGTGGAAATCACCCCGGGACCCCAAAATAGTGAGTAATAGTCCACGAAATGGGCCAGAATCGGCCGAAGCTGCGAGTGTTGATGACCAACATGTAAACGCACCCCCGGGTTTGTTAATCATGGAAATCACTCTCGGACCCCAAAACAGTGAGTAATAGTCCACGAAACAGGCCAGAATCGGGCAAAACTGCGAGTGTTGATGACTGACACGTAAACGCACCCCGTGGCTCTTTAACCGTGGAAACCACTCCGGGACCCCAAAACAGTGAGTAATAGTCCACCAAACGGGCCAGAATCGGCCAAAACTGTGAGTGTTGATGACCGACACGTAAGCCCACCTTGGGGTTCAACAACTATGGAAATCACTTCGGGACGCCAAAACGGTGAGTAAAAGTCCACCAAACGCGTCAGAATTGGCCAAAATTGTGAGTGTTGATGATTGACAC
>NW_025228181.1:50033-51343 GCF_018294505.1 Triticum aestivum | reverse complement strand
AAGCTGCGAGTGTTGATGACCAACATGTAAACGCACCCCCGGGTTTGTTAATCATGGAAATCACTCTCGGACCCCAAAACAGTGAGTAATAGTCCACGAAACAGGCCAGAATCGGGCAAAACTGCGAGTGTTGATGACTGACACGTAAACGCACCCCGTGGCTCGTTAACCGTGGAAACCACTCCGGGACCCCAAAACAGTGAGTAATAGTCCACCAAACGGGCCAGAATCGGCCAAAACTGTGAGTGTTGATGACCGACACGTAAGCCCACCTTGGGGTTCAACAACTATGGAAATCACTTCGGGACGCCAAAACGGTGAGTAAAAGTCCACCAAACGCGTCAGAATTGGCCAAAATTGTGAGTGTTGATGATTGACACGTGAACGCACCCCGGGGTTCGTAAATCGTGGAAATCACTCCGGGACCCCCAAAACTAAGTAATAGTCCAAGAAACAGGCCAGAATCAGCCCAAACTGTGATTGTTGATGACCTACACTTCAGCGCACCTTGGGGTTCAACAACCATGAAAATCGCTTAGGGACCCCAAAACGGTGAGTAGTATTCCACGAAACGGGTCAGAATCGACAAAAACCGCGAGTGTTGATAACCACAGGTAAGCGCACCCCGGGGTTCGTTATTCGTGGAAATCACTCCGGGGCCCCAAAACAGTGAGTAATAGTCCACGAAACGGGCCAGAATCGGCCAAAACTGTGATTGTTGATGACCGACACGTATGGGCACCCTGGGGTTCAACAACCATGGAAATCGCTCTGGGACCCCAAAACGGTGAGTAATAGTGCACGAAACGGGTCAGAATCGACAAAAACAGCGAGTGTTGATGACCGACATGTAAATGCACCCTAGGGTTCGTTAATCCTGGAAATCACACGGGGACTCGAAAACAGTGAGTAATAGTCCACGAAACGGGCCAGAATCGGCTATAACTGTGAGTGTTCATGACCGACACGTAAATGCACCTTGGGGTTCAATAACTATGGAAATCGCTTCGGGACCCATGAATGGTGAGTAATAGTCCACGAAACGCGTTAGAATTGGCCAAAATTGTGAGTGTTGATGACGGACACATAAACGCACCCCAGGGATTTGCAATCCTGGAAATTGCTCTGGGACGCCAAAACTGTGACTAAAAGTAACCGAAATGGACCAGAATCGACCAAAATTGTGAGTGTTGATGACCGACACATAAACGCACCCCGGAGTTCATCAATTGTGGAAATCACTCCGGGACCCCCAAAACTAAGTAATAGTGCAAGAAACGGGCCAAAATCGGCCCAAACTGCGATTGTTG
>NW_025228181.1:49120-50023 GCF_018294505.1 Triticum aestivum | reverse complement strand
CACGTATGGGCACCCTGGGGTTCAACAACCATGGAAATCGCTCTGGGACCCCAAAACGGTGAGTAATAGTGCACGAAACGGGTCAGAATCGACAAAAACAGCGAGTGTTGATGACCGACATGTAAATGCACCCTAGGGTTCGTTAATCCTGGAAATCACACGGGGACTCGAAAACAGTGAGTAATAGTCCATGAAACGGGCCAGAATCGGCTATAACTGTGAGTGTTCATGACCGACACGTAAATGCACCTTGGGGTTCAATAACTATGGAAATCGCTTCGGGACCCATGAATGGTGAGTAATAGTCCACGAAACGCGTTAGAATTGGCCAAAATTGTGAGTGTTGATGACGGACACATAAACGCACCCCAGGGATTTGCAATCCTGGAAATTGCTCTGGGACGCCAAAACTGTGACTAAAAGTAACCGAAATGGACCAGAATCGACCAAAATTGTGAGTGTTGATGACCGACACATAAACGCACCCCGGAGTTCATCAATTGTGGAAATCACTCCGGGACCCCCAAAACTAAGTAATAGTGCAAGAAACGGGCCAAAATCGGCCCAAACTGCGATTGTTGGTGATCGACACGTAAGTGCACCTTGGGGTTAAATAACCATGGAAATCGCTCTGGGTCCCCAAAAGGTTGAGTAATAGTCCACGAAACGGTTCAGCATCGACAAAAACCGTGAGTGTTGATGACCTACACGTAAACGCACCCGGGGTTCGTTAATCGTGGAAATCACCCCGGCACCCGAAAATAGTGAGTAATAGTCCACGAAACGGGCCAGAATCGGCCGAAGCTGCGAGTGTTGATGACCAACATCTAAACGCACCCCGGGGTTTGTTAATCATGGAAATCACTCTCGGACCCCAAAACAGTGAGTAATAGTCCACGAAAC
>NW_025228181.1:47933-48384 GCF_018294505.1 Triticum aestivum | reverse complement strand
GAAACGGGCCAGAATCGGCCGAAGCTGCGAGTGTTGATGACCGACATGTAAACGCACCCCGGGGTCCACGAAACGGGCCAGAATAGGGCAAAACTGTGAGTATTGATGACTGACATGTAAACGCACCTCGCGGTTCGTTAACCGTGGAAACCACTTAGGGATCCCAAAACAGTGGGTAATAGTCCACGAAATTGGCCAGAATCGGCCAAAACTATGAGTGTTGATGACCGACACGTAAACGCACCTTGGGGTTCAACAACTATGGAAATCACTTCGAGACCCCAAAACAGTGAGTAAAAGTCCACAAAATGTGTCAGAATTGGCCAAAACTGTGAGTGTTGATAACCGACACGTAAACGCATCCCAGGGTTCGTAAATCGTGGAAATCACTCCGGGACCCCCAAAACTAAGTAATAGTCCAAGAAACGGGCGAGAATCAGCCCAAACTGTG
>NW_025228181.1:6076-46258 GCF_018294505.1 Triticum aestivum | reverse complement strand
GCCCAAACTGTGATTGTTGATGACCTAAACTTAAGCGCACCTTGGGGTTCAACAACCATGGAAATCACTTTGGGACCCCAAAACGGTGAGTAATATTCCATGAAACGGGTCAGAATCGACAAAAACCGCGAGTGTTGATGACCGACACGTAAATGCACCCTGGGGTTCGTTAATCCTGGAAATCACACCGGGACCCCAAAACTGTGAGTAATAGTCCACGAAACGGGCTAGAATTGGCCAAAATTGTGAGTGTTCATGACCGACACGTAAAAGCACCTTGGGGTTCAAAAACTATGGAAATCGCTTCGGGACCCATGAATGGTGAGCAATAGTCCACGAAACGCGTCAGAATTGGCCAGAACTATGAGTGTTGACGACGAACACGTAAACGCACCCCGGGGATTTGCAATCCTGGAAATTGCTCTGGGACGCCAAAACTATGAGTAAAAGTGCATGAAATGGACCAGAATCAGCCAAACTTGTGAGTCTTGATAACCGACACGTAAACGTACACCGGAGTTCGTCAATCGTGGAAATCACTCCGGGACCCCCAAAACTAAGTAGTAGTGCAAGAAACGGGCCAAAATCGGCCCAAACTGCGATTGTTGATGATCGACACGTAAGCGCACCTTGGGGTTCAACAACCATGGAAATCACTCTGGGGCCCCAAAAGGTTGAGTAATAGTCCACGAAACGGGTCGGCATCGACAAAAACCGTGAGTGTTGATGACCTACACGTAAACGCACCCGGGGTTCGTTAATCGTGGAGATCACCCCGGGACCCGAAAATAGTGAGTAATAGTCCACGAAACGGGCCAGAATCGGCCAAAGCTGCGAGTGTTGATGACCGACATGTAAACGCACCCCGGGGTCCACGAAACGGGCCAGAATAGGGCAAAATTGTGAGTAATTATGACTGACATGTAAACGCACCTCACGGTTCGTTAACCGTGGAAACCACTTAGGGATCCCAAAACAGTGGGTAATAGTCCACGAAATTGGCCAGAATCGGCCAAAACTATGAGTGTTGATGACCGACACGTAAACGCACCTTGGGGTTCAACAACTATGGAAATCACTTCGGGACCCCAAAACAGTGAGTAAAAGTCCACAAAATGTGTCAGAATTGGCCAAAACTGTGAGTGTTGATAACCGACACGTAAACGCACCCTAGGGTTCGTAAATCGTGGAAATCACTCCGGGACCCCCAAAACTAAGTAATAGTCCAAGAAACGGGCGAGAATCAGCCCAAACTGTGATTGTTGATGACCTAAACTTAAGCGCACCTTGGGGTTCAACAACCATGGAAATCACTTTGGGACCCCAAAACGGTGAGTAATATTCCATGAAACGGGTCAGAATCGACAAAAACCGCGAGTGTTGATGACCGACACGTAAATGCAACCCGGGGTTCGTTAATCCTGGAAATCACACCCGGACCCCAAAACTGTGAGTAATAGTCCACGAAACGGGCTAGAATCGGCCAAAACTGTGAGTGTTCATGACCGACACGTAAAAGCACCTTGGGGTTCAAAAACTATGGAAATCGCTTCGGGACCCATGAATGGTGAGCAATAGTCCACGAAACGCGTCAGAATTGGCCAGAACTATGAGTGTTGACGACGGACACGTAAACGCACCCCAGAGATTTGCAATCCTGGAAATTGCTCTGGGACGCCAAAACTGTGAGTAAAAGTGCATGAAATGGACCAGAATCAGCCAAACTTGTGAGTCTTGATAACCGACACGTAAACGCACACCGGAGTTCGTCAATCGTGGAAATCACTCCGGGACCCCCAAAACTAAGTAATAGTGCAAGAAACGGGCCAAAATCGGCCCAAACTGCGATTGTTGATGATCGACACGTAAGCGCACCTTGGGGTTCAACAACCATGGAAATCACTCTGGGGCCCCAAAAGGTTGAGTAATAGTCCACGAAACGGGTCGGCATCGACAAAAACCGTGAGTGTTCATGACCTACACGTAAACGCACCCGGGGTTCGTTAATCGTGGAAATCACCCCGGGACCCCAAAATAGTCAGTAATAGTCCACGAAACGGGCCAGAATCGGCCAAAGCTGCGAGTGTTGATGACCAACATGTAAACGCACCCCGGGGTTTGTTAATCATGGAAATCACTCTCGGACCCCAAAACAGTGAGTAATAGTCCACGAAACAGGCCAGAATCGGGCAAAACTGCGAGTGTTGATGACTGACACGTAAACGCACCCCGCGGCTCGTTAACCGTGGAAACCACTCCGGGACCCCAAAACAGTGAGTAATAGTCCACGAAACGGGCCAGAATCGGCCAAAACTGTGAGTGTTGATGACCAACACGTAAGCCCACCTTGGGGTTCAACAACTATGGAAATCACTTCGGGACGCCAAAACGGTGAGTAAAAGTCCACCAAACGCGTCAGAATTGGCCAAAATTGTGAGTGTTGATGATTGACACGTGAACGCACCCCGGGGTTCGTAAATCGTGGAAATCACTCCGGGACCCCCAAAACTAAGTAATAGTCCAAGAAACGGGCCAGAATCAGCCCAAACTGTGATTGTTGATGACCTACACTTCAGCGCACCTTGGGGTTCAACAACCATGAAAATCGCTTTGGGACCCCAAAACGGTGAGTAGTATTCCACGAAACGGGTCAGAATCGACAAAAACCGCGAGTGTTGATAACCAACAGGTAAGCGCACTCCGGGGTTCGTTATTCGTGGAAATCACTCCGGGGCCCCAAAACAGTGAGTAATAGTCCACGAAACGGGCCAGAATCGGCCAAAACTGTGATTGTTGATGACCGACACGTATGTGCACCCTGGGGTTCAACAACCATGGAAATCGCTCTGGGACCCCAAAATGGTGAGTAATAGTGCACGAAACGTGTCAGAATTGACAAAAACAGCGAGTGTTGATGACCGACATGTAAATGCACCCCAGGGTTCGTTAATCCTGGAAATCACACCGGGACTCCAAAACAGTGAGTAATAGTCCACGAAATGGGCCAGAATCGGCTATAACTGTGAGTGTTCATGACCGACACGTAAATGCACCTTGGGGTTCAATAACTATGGAAATCGCTTCGGGACACATGAATGGTGAGTAATAGTCCACGAAACGCGTCAGAGTTGGCCAAAATTGTGAGTGTTGATGACGGACACATAAACGCACCCCGGGGATTTGCAATCCTGGAAATTGCTCTGGAACGCCAAAACTGTGACTAAAAGTAACCGAAACGGACCATAATCGACCAAAATTGTGAGTGTTCATGACCGACACGTAAACGCACCCCGGAGTTCGTCAATTGTGGAAATCACTCCGGGACCCCCAAAACTAAGTAATAGTGCAAGAAACGGGCCAAAATCGGCCCAAACTGCGATTGTTGATGATCGACACGTAAGTGCACCTTGGGGTTCAATAACCATGGAAATCGCTCTGGGGCCCCAAAAGGTTGAGTAATAGTCCACGAAATGGTTCAGCATCGACAAAATCCGTGAGTGTTGATGACCTACACGTAAACGCACCCGGGGTTCGTTAATCGTGGTGTCACACCCTAGCTAGTTATGCATTAGAGTGTTGCATCATGTTTACTCATTCATCAGAAACTTGAAATGGGGATGACAGAACCCCCAGTCCCCTCTGAAACCAACTAGGGTTTACTAAAATAATTTTTCAATGAACCTGAAATGCCCTTCTAAAATGCCCATCATTTTTGCCTTGGTTCAGAACCTCTGCCAAAAGTGGTGCACATTTTCCTAGGCCATCCTAGGGTTTTGGATTAAATCATAACTATTTGAATTTGGGCATTTAAAATTATATAAAATATTTAAATGCTCAAATATCTCCAAACTAAAATGTTCCATGTTGGAAATAATCCAACTATGGACCAGGAGTAGTTTGGTGATTTTTGGAGTTGCCTAGGTATTTTATTTAATTCAACAAAGTTGCAGTTATATTAAATAAAAACAGAAAACAGAAAAGAAAGGGGAAGACTTACCTGTGCGGCCCAGCCCAGCCGGCCCAGCACTGTGCTGGCCCGTGCCAGCCAGCTGCTTCCCCTCGCCAGAGCAGGCAGGGAGGTGAGCATGGCGCGCCCGAGCTCGCCACGCACCACCCAGCCTCTCTGCATCGCCCTGGTCGCCGTTGCGCTGCGTGGATCGTCTTCTGGTCGTCGCCCCGACCTCGCCGACACCCCATTCACTCTCCCCCGGCTCTCCCTCACTCTCTCTCTCTCACGGCCGAAGCTCCCCGTCGCCGCCGTTCGCCTTAGCCACCGTCTCCGACCACCCCTCGCTTCCCCGACCAGCTCAGAAGCTCCGCCTCGACTCCTTCTTCCTCCCCACCGCTCCACGGGTCCCCGGAAGACCTGCATCGCCGCCACGTCGCCGTTCCCCTCTTCGGACTCCGACCACCGTCGCCGTCAAATTCGTCGTCTCCGACGCGTCCCCGAGCCCGCTTCGACGCCCACTGCAACCGCGGTGAGCTACGCCACCGTTTCCCCCTTCTCCCCTGCTCTCTCCCGACCCCTAGGCCCTAGCCCCACCGCGGCCGAAAGCTTCACGCTGCCGGCGATGTCGCCGTCGTGGCCACGATCGCCGTAGCGCCCAACCGAGCACGCCATCGTGCTCCACATCTCACTAGGAGCACGTAGCACGCTCCAACACCCCCCCTAACACCCTGCAACACCGTTCCCGTGCACGACCGAACCCCGGCCGCCGCAGCCGAGCTCGCCGCCGTCGACTCCGGCCACCCCGACCCCAACGGACTCCGCCAAGAGCCGCGGGTCGTCCTCAGCTTCACTCCGGTGGCCTCCGCGGTTCATTTGGTGGCCGAAACGACCAAAACCACTATCGCCGCCGCACTGATGGTCGCCGCCGGCCAGAACTCCGGCGAGCTGACATGGCCTAGTTAATTAGCCACTAAACCACCACCTACTGACGCTGACAAGTGGGCCCCAGGGCTTAGTCAAAGCTAACCAGCCTGGGTCAACACGGGATTAGCCCCTGTGTCACTGACGTGTGGACCCCACACGTCAAGTTTGACCCGAGCCAGCCCTGTTGACCTGCTGATGTCACTGTGACGTCAGGCTGACGCAGTAAATGATATTTCTGGATTTAAATTAAATCAGGAAATTCCAGAATATTAATTAAACTTCAAAAATTCATAACTTTTATTCTGTAACTCCAAATTGGACAAATTATATATGAAAAATGATCAGAAAAATCCAATCTATCCATCTGTACTATTTTCATGCATGATCCAACAAGTTAAATGGATGTTTTAATCAGAACAAGGAAAAGCACTTTAAAAGGCCATATTTGAAATTGAAATTTGAATCTTTGATTCAAATTTGTTCAAACCCTTCTGGCTTTAGTTGCATTAGCCCAACACACTCATATTGCCATGTTTCATGCATGCATCATATTGTTGCACATTGTTTGGTGATGCCTGTGTATCGTTATCCTTTACGACAGGATCTGTCCCCGAGGAGTACCGTGACTACCCTAACGAAGAACCGTATCCGTGCATCGAACCATCAGGCAAGCAACCAACCATTTGATCATATCGATACAATCCCATGTTCTCGCTCTTGCTCTCTTTTACTGCATTAAGACAACGCGATTCAAACTGCTGTGTGCTACGGTAGTTGAACCCATTTCCTCTGCATGACCTGTCATTGCCACAGTAACTAGATGAAACCCACTAGCATGTGTAGGAGTTGATTGAGCCATATGTATGTGTTGTTCCTACCTTGCTATGCCTGCTATGCTTAGAGTCGTGTCAGGTCTGGTTCATCTGGGTGATGGGCTAGAGTGAAATGATTATGACGGTAATGAGAGTGGTGTGGTGAACACGTTTTGGTAAAGGTATCGATGAGAGGCCATGTAGGAGTACATGGTGGGTTGTTTCATTGAAGCCGACCTTAAGCACTGAGATCTGTATGTGTGATTTAAGAATCAGCTACTACCATGCATTGGGCCCGAAACCAATGGACCCTCTCGACTTGTTATTCACCCTAGTTCTCCGTCCAGGAGTTGCAAGTAGTTTCTGGTGTTTGTAGCCTACTGGAGGCCGTGGACAGCGCTGACCGTAGGGGTGGGCTGTGATGCGGTAGGTACGTGGCCGGGTGTACCGAATACCCGTTAGGTATCTCGGGAACCCTGTTCACATCGTTCGGGGCCGTATGGGAAACCTCGGCCGGACTCCCTGCGGATGGAACCTGAATAGGCGATAAACCTGGACTGGAGGCTTAGGTGATTAGGTAGGTCGTGGCCGACACCCACGTTGGGCTTCCGCTTGAAGGTTGCCGAGTACATGTCGTGTAAACGACGGTAAGTGGTGAGAGCGTGTATGAAGAAGTACCCCCTGCAGGGTTAACATGATCTATTCGAATAGCCGCGTCCGCGGTAAAGGACTACTTGGTTGCCTATACAGTTCATAGACAAGTAAATGGAAACTACTAAAAGCCTCAAGATAAGTGTGAGTGCCGAGGATGGCTCCTCCGTAGGAGGACGGAGGTGAATCCTCGGTAGTGTATTGAAGTGGTGAATAGTGGACTCGTGTGCGCAAAACTATTTCAAGTTGAAGTATCGTAGGATAGCCTAGCCAAGAGTCAAAGATGGCTTGCTGCAATAACTCCACCAACCCTTCTTGATACTATGCATGTATGTAGGATCTGATGTAAGTCTTGCTGAGTACCTTTGTACTCATGTTGCTATAATCTACATTTTTACAGAAGACGCTGCAACCCCTTCTGATGGGTTCTATGTAGACGTTGACATCAACGAGTAGGCTAAAGACCCAGGTGGTGACCCTGAGCTTGTGAAGGACCACATAGTATAGCCAGAGGCTTCCCAAGCCTCTTTTATTTTACTAGTTGTCTGTACTCAGACAAGTTACTTCCGCTGTTGGCTTGTATGATTGTATGACTTGTATGTTGGGTCGTGAGACCCGTACCTTTGTGTGTATGTTATGTATGGCTCACTGAGCCTTAAATAAAGTACTTGTGTCATAGAGTCATGTTGTGATGCTTCGTTGTATTTGCACATATCGAGCATATTGTGTTTATGATTGAAATGCTTGGTATGTGTGGGATCTGACTATCTAGTTGTTTATCTTTAGTAGCCTCTCTTACCGGGAAATGTCTCCTAGTGTTACCGCTGAGCCATGGTAGCTTGCTACTGCTCTGGAACACTTAGGCTGGCCGGCATGTGTCCTTCTTCGTTCCTGTGTCTGTCCCTTCGGGGAAATGTCACGCTTTGAGTACCGGAGTCCTGTTAGCCCGCTACAGCCCGGTTTACCGGAGTCCTGCTAGCCCAGTGCTACAGCCCGGACCCACTTGCTGATGACCGACACGTTCGAAGCTGGGTCATGGATGCATGTCCCTGTAAGTCTGTGCCACTTTGGGTTTACGACTAGTCATGTCAGCCCGGGCTCTTTATCATGTGGATGCTAGCGACACTTTCATATACGCGAGCCAAAAGGCGCAAACGGTCCCGGGAAAAGGTAAGACGACACCCGTGGGGATACCGTGCGTGAGGCCGCAAAGTAATATGAGGTGTTACCAGCTAGATCGATGTGACATCGAGTCGGGGTCCTGACAGCGTTGGCATCAGAGCAGGACTGCCTGTAGGTTCTCCAAGCCAAACTGGTCGATGTTGAGTCTAGAAATTCTTTAGTTATATGTAGGGGAATTGTTTGTGGGTTGGAACGTAAGGCTCTTTTTACTCCTTATACCTTATGACTTTCTGATCTGAGTCAGTCCATTCTTCCACCGGGGGTTAAGGAATTAGGATCTACTCTCTCTATCAGGATCACGTGTTACTAATCAGTAGTACCTTATAAGTTTGATGGTTACAAGCCTAGTTCAGTTCTACCACCACATTATGTTGTTAGAATGGTTCCAGAACTTTGATATGATGATGTTGGGTGTGTACGAAATCCTTTGTCAAATGTCTCAATATCCTTTTTGAGCATTTACAGCTGTTATGCTGCCGAAATTTTGCTAGAAATTCTAATGCCTTGCATTATGATTATGCCTTCAGATGGCCACTCGCGACCTCAATCAAGTGGTTCGCCTAACTCGATGCCTAGATGTACCCGGCCATACTGCTAAGTTGGTCAGGGTAATGACTGAGGCTGGATACCGCTGGTATCCTGAGTACACGGTCGAAGAGCAATTCCGAGATTTTAATCAAAGCCAGTATCTCTGCACTGTCAGGATATTTCCATCTTATCCTGGATCCACTGAGCCTCTTCACTGCTCCTATGGACTCGGGGTTACTATCGAGATGGCTGTGCAGGATGCCGCCTACTCTATGATGACCATTATGCGAGTCAGATCTGGGTTATTTCGGGACTCTGACTTCCGGTATATGCCAGGATCACTTCCGGGAGCACAAGGATATTTTCAGGCTATATATGCTGACTCCACTCAGGAGGATTCACGGACTCGCACCACTGCTGAGATGCTCGAGGATAAGGACCGTGAAAATCGGGCCTTAAGGTTAGAGCTCTTCAATACCCGTGCTGACCACTGGGCCACTTTGACTCGGTTCGCACCGGCAGTGCAAGCTGGATATTCAGATATGCGCGATCTCTATCCTGTGAGATCTGCTCTGCCGGACGTGATGGTTTGGCGTGATGTAGGAGGCATCACCCCACCTCGCGGTCCCCGCAGGCCACCGTTTGTTGGTCCAAGGCCTCATCCTAGCCCCTATGGTCCACAAGCTCCGCGAGACCGTCTGTTTCCGGATGATCACGTTGAACTTCCAGGCTATGGAGGTGACTTCTACGAGGACTACTACGGATCGGTCTGAGCTAGTAGTAGTATCACTAGTTCGCACTAGCTGTGTCATCTATCGTCCTGCGTGACTCGTGGGATATGACCTAGTTTGTACTCTTTCCGGAGATGTAGAAAAATAATGTATAGGAGCTTGGAATGCCTCCGATGAGATGTAATCCTTTTCTCACCGTAATAGTACTTTGTTTGGTCTTGTACTAAACTTTGTATGGTGTGTATGACGATGGAATAAAGAAGCAGTTTCTGTATCTACCATGTCATACGGATGATCATCTTGCATTCCGAGTTATTTCTTACATTATGTATCCCATGTCGGAATTTCATCATTCTGACTAAATCATTGTCTTGTTTACCTAGGATGGTCAACACGCGCGCTAACCCTGCTTCCCAAGTCATACAGTCATACAAGCCAACAGCGGAAGTAACTTGTCTGAGTACAGACAACTAGTAAAATAAAAGAGGCTTGGAAAGCCTAGCTATACTACGTGGGCCTTCAATGCATGGTAGCCGAGAGGGTGACAGCAGTGTGACACTGACAGTGGGCCCCAGCGCCACTAATTAGTAATTAGAATTAATTTAAATCTGTTTAACCCCCCCTGTCACTGACGTGTGGCCCCCACACGTCAGGTTTGACTTCAGCCAGCCGCAGTTGACCTGCTGACGTCACACTGACGTCAGGCTGACGCAGTAATTGAATTTCTGGATTTAAATTAAATCAGGAAATTCCAGAATATTAATTAAACTTCCAAAATTCATAACTTTTATTCTGTAACTCCAAATTGGACAAATTATATATGAAAAATGATCAGAAAAATCCAATCTATCCATCTGTACTATTTTCATGCATGATCAAACAAGTTAAATTGATGATTCAAGCAGAACAAGGAAAAGCACTTTAAAAGGCCATATTTGAATTTGAAATTTGAATCTTTGATTCAAATTTGTTCAAACACTTCTGGCTTTAGTTGCATTAGCCCAACACACTCATATTGCCATGTTTCATGCATGCATCATATTGTTGCACATTGTTTGGTGATGCTTGTGTATCGATGTCCTTTGCGACAGGATCTGTTCCCGAGGAGTACCGTGATTACCCTAACGAAGAACCGTATCCGTGCATCGAACCATCAGGCAAGCAACCACCCATTTGATCATATCGATACAATCCCATGTTCTCGCTCCTGCTCTCTTTTACTGCATTAAGACAACGCGATTCAAACTGCTGTGTGCTACGGTAGTTGAACCCATTTCCTCTGCATGACCTGTCATTGCCACAGTAACTAGATGAAACCCACTAGCATGTGTAGGAGTTGATTGAGCCATATGTATGTGTTGTTCCTACCTTGCTATGCCTGCTATGCTTAGAGTTGTGTCAGGTCTGGTTCATCTGGGTGATGGGCTAGAGTGAAATGATTATGTCGGTAATAAGAGTGGTGTGGTGAACACGATTTGGTAAAGGTATCGATGAGAGGCCATGTAGGAGTACATGGTGGGTTGTTTCATTGAAGCCGACCTTAAGCACTGAGATCTGTATGTGTGATTTAAGAATCAGCTACTACCATACATTGGGCCCTGAAATATGACCCCGCTCGACTTCTTAATCACCCTAGCTCTCTGTCCAGGAGTTGCAAGTAGTTTCTGGTGTTTGTAGCCTACTGGAGGCCGTGGACAGCGCTGACCGTAGGGGTGGGCTGTGATGCGGTAGGTACGTGGCACGGTGTACCGAATACCCGTTAGGTATCTCGGGAACCCTGTTCACATCGTTCGGGGCCGTATGGGAAACCTCGGCCGGACTCCCTGCGGATGGAACCGGAATAGGCGATAAACCTGGACTAGAGGCTTAAGTGTTTAGGTAGGTCGTGGTCTACACCCACGTCGGCTTTCGCTTGAAGTCTGCCGAGCACATGTCGTGTGCAGACGCTAAGTGGTGGAAACATGTATGAAGAGGTACACCCCTGCAGGGTTAACATGATCTATTCGAATAGCCGCGTCCGCGGTAAAGGACTACTGGGTTGCCTATACAGTTCATAGACAAGTAAATGGAAACTGTTAAAAGCCTCAAGATAAGTGTGAGTGCCGAGGATGGCTCTTCCGTAGGAAGACGGAGGTGGATCCTCGGTAGTGTATTGAAGTGGTGGATAGTGGACTCGTGTGCGCAAAACTGTTTCAAATGGAGTATCGTAGGATAGTCTAGCCAAGAGTCAAAGCTGGCTTGCTGCAATAACTCCACCAACCTTTTGATACTATGCATGTATGTAGGATCTGATGTAAGTCTTGCTGAGTACCTTTGTACTCATGTTGCTATAATCTACATTTTTACAGAAGACGCTGCAACCCCTTCTGATGGGTTCTATGTAGACGTTGACATCAACGAGTAGGCTAAAGACCCAGGTGGTGACCCTGAGCTTGTGAAGGACCACATAGTATAGCCAGGCTTTCCAAGCCTCTTTTATTTTACTAGTTGTCTGTACTCAGACAAGTTACTTCCGCTGTTGGCTTGTATGAATGTATGACTTGTATGTTGGGTCGTGAGACCCGTACCTTTGTGTGTATGTTATGTATGGCTCACTGAGCCTTAAATAAAGTACTTGTGTCGTAGAGTCATGTTGTGATGCTTCGTTGTATTTGCACATATCGAGCATATTGTGTGTATGATTGAAATGCTTGGTATGTGTGGGATCTGACTATCTAGTTGTTTATCTTTAGTAGCCTCTCTTACCGGGAAATGTCTCCTAGTGTTACCGCTGAGCCATGGTAGCTTGCTACTGCTCTGGAACACTTAGGCTGGCCGGCATGTGTCCTTCTTCGTTCCTGTGTCTGTCCCTTCGGGGAAATGTCACGCTTTGAGTACCGGAGTCCTGTTAGCCCGCTACAGCCCGGTTTACCGGAGTCCTGCTAGCCCAGTGCTACAGCCCGGACCCACTTGCTGATGACCGACACGTTCGAAGCTGGGTCATGGATGCCTGTCCCTGTAAGTCTATGCCACTTTGGGTTTACGACTAGTCATGTCAGCCCGGGCTCTTTATCATATGGATGCTAGCGACACTTTCATATACGCGAGCCAAAAGGCGCAAACGGTCCCGGGAAAAGGTAAGACGACACCCGTGGGGATACCGTGCGTGAGGCCGCAAAGTGATATGAGGTGTTACCAGCTAGATCGATGTGACATCGAGTCGGGGTCCTGACAGCGTTGGCATCAGAGCAGGACTGCCTGTAGGTTCTCCAAGCCAAACTGGTCGATGTTGAGTCTAGAAATTCTTTAGTTATATGTAGGGGAATTGTTTGTGGGTTGGAACGTAAGGCTCTTTTTACTCCTTATACCTTATGACTTTCTGATCTGAGTCAGTCCATTCTTCCACCGGGGGTTAAGGAATTAGGATCTACTCTCTCTATCAGGATCACGTGTTACTAATCAGTAGTACCTTATAAGTTTGATGGTTACAAGCCTAGTTCAGTTCTACCACCACATTATGTTGTTAGAATGGTTCCAGAACTTTGATATGATGATGTTGGGTGTGTACGAAATCCTTTGTCAAATGTCTCAATATCCTTTTTGAGCATTTACAGCTGTTATGCTGCCGAAATTTTGCTAGAAATTCTAATGCCTTGCATTATGATTATGCCTTCAGATGGCCACTCGCGACCTCAATCAAGTGGTTCGCCTAACTCGATGCCTAGATGTACCCGGCCATACTGCTAAGTTGGTCAGGGTAATGACTGAGGCTGGATACCGCTGGTATCCTGAGTACACGGTCGAAGAGCAATTCCGAGATTTTAATCAAAGCCAGTATCTCTGCACTGTCAGGATATTTCCATCTTATCCTGGATCCACTGAGCCTCTTCACTGCTCCTATGGACTCGGGGTTACTATCGAGATGGCTGTGCAGGATGCCGCCTACTCTATGATGACCATTATGCGAGTCAGATCTAGTTTATTTCGGGACTCTGACTTCCGGTATATGCCAGGATCACTTCCGGGAGCACAAGGATATCTCCAAGCTATTTATGCTGACTCCACTCAGGAGGATTCACGGACTCGCACCACTGCTGAGATGCTCGAGGATAAGGACCGTGAAAATCGGGCCTTAAGGTTAGAGCTCTTCAATACCCGTGCCGATCACTGGGCCACTTTGACTCGGTTCGCACCGGCGGTGCAAGCTGGATATTCGGATATGCGCGATCTCTATCCTGTGAGATCTGCTCTGCCGGACGTGATGGTTTGGCGTGATGTAGGAGGCATCACCCCACCTCGCGGTCCCCGCAGGCCACCGTTTGTTGGTCCAAGGCCTCATCCTAGCCCCTATGGTCCACAAGCTCCGCGAGATCGTCTGTTTCCGGATGAACATGTTGAGCTTCCAGGCTATGGAGGTGACTTTTATGAGGACTACTACGGATCGGTCTGAGTTAGGGGTAGCATCACTAGTTCGCACTAGCTGTGTCATCTATCGTTCCGCGTGACTCGTGGGATATGTCCTAGCTTGTACTCTTTCCGGAGGTGTAGAAAATAATGTATAGGAGCTTGGAATGCCTCTGACAAGATGTAATCCTTTTCTCACCATAATAGTACTTTGTTTGGTCTTGTACTGAACCTTGTATGGTGTGCATGACGATGGAATAAAGAAGCAGTTTCTGTATCTACCATGTCATACGGATGATCATCTTGCATTTCGAGTTATTCCTTACCTTATGTATCCTATGTCGGAATTTTACCATCCTGACTAAATCATTGTCTTGTCTACCTAGGATGGTCAACACGCGCGCTAATCTTGCTTCCCAAGAGCAGGCCGAAGGCAGTGAAGCCAGGAATGAAAATCTGCCTCATCCTCCTTCACTAGCCGAGGTGATGATGGAAGCTGAGAGAAACAAGCGGGAGACAAACCGTTTGTTGGAGCGTATAGAACAGAATACAGCACACCATCAGAGGGCTAACGTGGTGTCACTCAGTGATTTTATCAAATTGCATCCACCCACGTTCCACCACTCCGTCGAGCCTCTCGACGCTGATGACTGGCTTCGCAGTATCTCTCACAAGCTGCATTCCGCGTTGGTAGCGGAGGCTGACAAGGTCACCTTCGCCGCATATCATCTTGAAGGCCCCGCCAGTCTATGGTGGGAGAATTATGGAGCCATGCGCCCAGCGGGCCATGTCACCACTTGGGCTGAGTTCAGTGAGGCTTTCCGTGAACATCACATTCCGGAGGGTCTCATGGACCGTAAACGTGAAGAATTTTGCAGTTTCACCCAAGGCCGACTTTCTGTGGATGCCTATAGCATAGAGTTTGGTAATCTCGCACGATATGCAACTGAGGAAGTTTCTACTGACGCCAAGAAGCAAGCAAGGTTCCGAAAGGGCCTTAGCCCTGAGCTTCGCCGTGACCTCCGTCTGCATGAGTGCACATCTTTCTCGAAACTTGTCAACAAAGCCATCAGTGCTGAAACTGGTCAGACTGATTTTGATGCAACACGCAAGCATGGACGTGATATGGGTTCCTCATCCGGTGCTGGTCCTCAGAAACGCCGCGTGTGGGTACCCAATACCGCCCTGCCACCCAGGCTCACACCGAGGCCATCTTTCCAGGCGCCTCGCCCTGTTCAACAGTCTGCACCGGCCAAGCCCTATGGGGGTCCATCCAATAATGCTCCTCCACGTACCAGTTCCGTGACTTGTTTCAAGTGTGGGGAATCTGGTCATTATATGCGCGAGTGTCCCCAGACCAACCCCAAGCTGTTGGCCGTGGCAAGCCGACAGGGAAGGTGTTCCATGCCAAACCGGTCACCGCTTCACGTGGCCATGTCAACTGTATCTCTGCCAAAGAAGCTCAAGAGGACCCCAACGTCGTTCTCGGTACGCTTCTTGTTAATTGCCACCCGGCATCCGTTCTTTTTGATACAGGAGCCTCTCATTCTTTTATATCTGAAAGTTATGCCCGTTTGCATAACGTTGCATTCTGTGACTTGCCATCCACTATGGAAATCTCTACCCCTGGGTCTAGATGGCAGACCTCTAGGGTAAGTTATGGAAATGAGATCCAAGTCGACAGACTTGTTTTCCTTGCATCCTTGATAGCCCTTAAATGTTCGGATATTAATATCATTTTGGGTATGGACTGGATGTCAGCTCATCAAGCCAAAATTGATTGCTTCTCTAGGACTGTTCAACTCACCCATCCTTCGGGGAAGATAGTCAATGTCTTGACCCGAATAGCCAAGCGACAATTATATTCTCTTAACGCCAGCCCTTTGCCAGACCTTGAGGACGTTCCGGTAGTCCGTGACTTCCCGGATGTCTTTCCAGAGGAATTGCCAGGTGTTCCACCTGACAGGGATGTTGAGTTCGTAATAGATCTCATTCCAGGAACCGTTCCGATTGCTAGAAGACCCTATAAGATGGCACCCCTAGAACTAGCCGAGCTTAAGAAACAAATCGATGAATCCTTGAAAAGGGGTTTCATCCGCCCTAGTTCATCTCCGTGGGCTTGCCCCGTCCTATTCGTTAAGAAAAAGGATGGTACGGACCGGATGGTTGTAGATTACCGACCTGTCAATTTGGTCACAATCAAGAACAAATATCCACTTCCCAGGATCAACGACCTGTATGATCAGCTCGCTGGATCCTCAGTCTTCTCCAAGATGGATTTGAGGTTGGGCTACCATCAAATCAAAATCAGAAACGGGGACATTCCTAAAACGGCCTTTGTTACTCGCTATGGCCAATACGAGTACACCGTTATGTCCTTCGGATTAACCAACGCTCCAGCCACCTTTTCTCGGTTAATGAACTCAATCTTCATGGAGTATTTGGATAAATTCGTCGTGGTTTATCTCGATGATATACTCATCTACTCCAAGAACGAGGAAGAACATGCCGAACATCTAAGGCTAGTGTTGAAGAAACTTCAAGAGCATCGCCTTTATGCCAAATTCTCTAAATGTGAATTCTGGTTGTCAGAAGTGACCTATCTGGGTCATGTAATATCTGGTAAAGGTATTGCTGTTAACCCTGAGCGAGTTCAAGCCGTCCTTGATTGGACTCCGCCCGAATCAGTCAAGCAAGTTCGGAGTTTTCTAGGCTTAGCGAGCTATTGCCGTCGCTTTGTCGAGAACTTCTCCAAGGTTGCTAAACCTCTAACTGAACTCCTCAAGAAAGATAAGAAGTTCGAATGGACTCCACAATGTGAGCACAGCTTTCAGGAACTGAAAAGACGCCTGACCTCTGCTCCCGTACTGGTACCGCCAGACTTCTCCAAGGACTTTGTTATCTACTGCGACGCCTCGCGACAAGGACTAGGTTGCATTCTCATGCAAGATCGACACGTAATTGCTTACGCTTCACGGCAATTGCACCCACATGAGGAGAATTATCCCACTCATGACCTAGAGCTTGCAGCCGTAGTCTATGCACTTAAGACCTGGCGACATTATCTCCTCGGTAATCGTTGCGAAATATTCACTGATCACCAAAGTCTGAAGTATATTTTTACCCAACCGGATTTGAATCTCAGGCAGAGACGTTGGGTTGAATTGATCACAGACTTCGACTTAGGGATAACCTATACCCCAGGGAAAGCCAACGTCATGGCTGATGCGCTAAGTCGTAAATCTTATTGTAACAACCTGATGTTACAACAAAGTCAACCGCTTCTCCATGAGGAATTTCGGAAGCTTAACCTTCACATTGTACCTCAAGGTTTTCTCTCCACCTTGGTGGCAAAACCTACCCTTACGGATCAAATTATCAACGCACAGAAGGTAGATCCGGGAATCTCCCGCATCAGGAGAAACATTCAGAAAGGAATTGCGAATTGTTTCTCCGTTAATGATCAAGGAGTCGTATACTTCGGGAATCGACTAGTAGTTCCCAAAGTGCGCAACCTAAGGCGATTAATCCTTAAGGAAGCTCATGAATCTCCTCTCACCATTCACCCCGGTAGCACAAAAATGTATCAGGACCTACGCCAGAGGTTCTGGTGGACTAGGATGAAGAGAGAAATCGCTCAGTATATTGCTAATTGCGACGTTTGTCGTCGTGTAAAAGCAGAGCATCAACGGCCTGCTGGCACCCTTCAACCATTAGCTATTCCTGAATGGAAATGGGATAAAATTGGTATGGATTTCATTACCGGTCTTCCCAGGACCAAAAGAGGGAATAATGCTATTTTCGTTGTGGTCGATCGTCTTTCCAAAGTAGCTCATTTCTTACCTGTTCGTGAGAGTATAACCGCTAGTCAGCTGGCAGACTTATACATCTCCCGAATAGTGTCTCTTCATGGTGTCCCTTTGGAAATCAATTCGGATCGAGGAAGTCTTTTCACCTCTCGATTTTGGGAAAGTTTCCAAAATGCTATGGGAACCCGTCTCTCCTTTAGCACCGCTTTCCACCCTCAGTCAAGTGGTCAAGTGGAACGCGTCAATCAGATTCTAGAAGACATGCTTTGAGCCTCTGTTATCTCGTTCGGAATGGACTGGGAGAAGTGCCTTCCATTTGCCGAATTCGCTTACAACAACAGCTATCAATCCAGCTTGGGTAAAGCCCCTTTTGAAGTCCTCTATGGACGGCGATGTCGAACACCCCTTAACTGGTCAGAGACCGGGGAAAGACAATTCTTTGGCCCGGATATGATTCAGGAAGCAGAAGAACAAGTTCGTATCGTTCGTGAAAAGTTGAAAACAGCCCAATCTCGTCAAAAGAGTCAATATGACCGAAAACATAAGGCTATGACTTTCGAGGTTGACGAGAAGGCTTATCTTCGGGTCACCCCTCTGAAGGGAACCCATCGTTTCGGTATCAAAGGCAAATTGGCTCCTCGTTACATTGGACCTTTTCGCATTCTTGCCAAACGAGGAGAAGTTGCCTACCAATTGGAACTACCTCCGCACCTCTCCAGAGTTCACGATGTCTTCCACATTTCTCAACTCAGGCGTTGCTTCTCGGATCCTATCCGTGAAGTGGACCACGAAACGCTTGATCTCCAAGATAATCTTACCTATCGAGAGTACCCCACTCGTATCCTCGATCAAGCCAAACGTACCACGCGACGTCATAATATCAAGTTTCTCAAGGTTCAATGGTCGCACCATTCTGAAGATGAAGCAACCTGGGAAAGGGAGGATCGTCTTCGACTTGAATATCCCGCCTTCTTCCCGGAGGAACCCAAATCTCGGGACGAGATTCTTTTGAGTGGGGGTGAGTTGTCACACCCTAGCTAGTTATGCATTAGAGTGTTGCATCATGTTTACTCATTCATCAGAAACTTGAAATGGGGATGACAGAACCCCCAGTCCCCTCTGAAACCAACTAGGGTTTACTAAAATAATTTTTCAATGAACCTGAAATGCCCTTCTAAAATGCCCATCATTTTTGCCTTGGTTCAGAACCTCTGCCAAAAGTGGTGCACATTTTCCTAGGCCATCCTAGGGTTTTGGATTAAATCATAACTATTTGAATTTGGGCATTTAAAATTATATAAAATATTTAAATGCTCAAATATCTCCAAACTAAAATGTTTCATGTTGGAAATAATCCAACTATGGACCAGGAGTAGTTTGGTGATTTTTGGAGTTGCCTAGGTATTTTATTTAATTCAACAAAGTTGCAGTTATATTAAATAAAAACAGAAAACAGAAAAGAAAGGGGAAGACTTACCTGTGCGGCCCAGCCCAGCCGGCCCAGCACTGTGCTGGCCCGTGCCAGCCAGCTGCTTCCCCTCGCCAGAGCAGGCAGGGAGGTGAGCATGGCGCGCCCGAGCTCGCCACGCACCACCCAGCCTCTCTGCATCGCCCTGGTCGCCGTTGCGCCGCGTGGATCGTCTTCTGGTCGTCGCCCCGACCTCGCCGACACCCCATTCACTCTCCCCCGGCTCTCCCTCACTCTCTCTCTCTCACGGCCGAAGCTCACCGTCGCCGCCGTTCGCCTTAGCCACCGTCTTCGACCACCCCTCGCTTCCCCGACTAGCTCAGAAGCTCCGCCTCGACTCCTTCTTCCTCCCCACCGCTCCACGGGTCCCCGGAAGCCCTGCATCGCCGCCACGTCGCCGTTCCCCTCTTCGGACTCCGACCACCGTCGCCGTCAAATTCGTCGTCTCCGACGCGTCCCCGAGCCCGCTTCGACGCCCACTGCAACCGCGGTGAGCTACGCCACCGTTTCCCCCTTATCCCCTGCTCTCTCCCGACCCCTAGGCCCTAGCCCCACCGCGGCCGAAAGCTTCACGCCGCCGGCGATGTCGCTGTCGTGGCCACGATCGCCGTAGCGCCCAACCGAGCACGCCATCGTGCTCCACATCTCACTAGGAGCACGTAGCACGCTCCAACACCCCCCCTAACACCCTGCAACACCGTTCCCGTGCACGACCGAACCCCGGCCGCCGCAGCCGAGCTCGCCGCCGTCGACTCCGGCCACCCCGACCCCAATGGACTCCGCCAAGAGCCGCGGGTCGTCCTCAGCTTCACTCCGGTGGCCTCCGCGGTTCATTTGGTGGCCGAAACGACCAAAACCACTATCGCCGCCGCACTGATGGTCGCCGCCGGCCAGAACTCCGGCGAGCTGACATGGCCTAGTTAATTAGCCACTAAACCACCACCTACTGACGCTGACGAGTGGGCCCCAGGGCTTAGTCAAAGCTAACCAGCCCGGGTCAACACGGGATTAGCCCCTGTGTCACTGACGTGTGGACCCCACACGTCAGGTTTGACCCGAGCCAGCCCTGTTGACCTGCTGATGTCACTGTGACGTCAGGCTGACGCAGTAAATGATATTTCTGGATTTAAATTAAATCAGGAAATTCCAGAATATTAATTAAACTTCAAAAATTCATAACTTTTATTCTGTAACTCCAAATTGGACAAATTATATATGAAAAATGATCAGAAAAATCCAATCTATCCATCTGTACTATTTTCATGCATGATCCAACAAGTTAAATGGATGTTTTAATCAGAACAAGGAAAAGCACTTTAAAAGGCCATATTTGAAATTGAAATTTGAATCTTTGATTCAAATTTGTTCAAACCCTTCTGGCTTTAGTTGCATTAGCCCAACACACTCATATTGCCATGTTTCATGCATGCATCATATTGTTGCACATTGTTTGGTGATGCCTGTGTATCGTTATTCTTTACGACAGGATCTGTCCCCGAGGAGTACCGTGACTACCCTAACGAAGAACCGTATCCGTGCATCGAACCATCAGGCAAGCAACCAACCATTTGATCATATCGATACAATCCCATGTTCTCGCTCCTGCTCTCTTTTACTGCATTAAGACAACGCGATTCAAACTGCTGTGTGCTACGGTAGTTGAACCCATTCCTCTGCATGACCTGTCATTGCCACAGTAACTAGATGAAACCCACTAGCATGTGTAGGAGTTGATTGAGCCATATGTATGTGTTGTTCCTACCTTGCTATGCCTGCTATGCTTAGAGTCGTGTCAGGTCTGGTTCATCTGGGTGATGGGCTAGAGTGAAATGATTATGTCGGTAATGAGAGTGGTGTGGTGAACACGATTTGGTAAAGGTATCGATGAGAGGCCATGTAGGAGTACATGGTGGGTTGTTTCATTGAAGCCGACCTTAAGCACTGAGATCTGTATGTGTGATTTAAGAATCAGCTACTACCATGCATTGGGCCCGAAACCAATGGACCCTCTGGACTTCTTATTCACCCTAGTTCTCCGTCCAGGAGTTGCAAGTAGTTTCTGGTGTTTGTAGCCTACTGGAGGCCGTGGACAGCGCTGACCGTAGGGGTGGGCTGTGATGCGGTAGGTACGTGGCCGGGTGTACCGAATACCCGTTAGGTATCTCGGGAACCCTGTTCACATCGTTCGGGGCCGTATGGGAAACCTCGGCCGGACTCCCTGCGGATGGAACCTGAATAGGCGATAAACCTGGACTGGAGGCTTAGGTGATTAGGTAGGTCGTGGCCGACACCCACGTTGGGCTTCCACTTGAAGGTTGCCGAGTACATGTCGTGTAAACGACGGTAAGTGGTGAGAGCGTGTATGAAGAAGTACCCCCTGCAGGGTTAACATGATCTATTCGAATAGCCGCGTCCGCGGTAAAGGACTACTTGGTTGCCTATACAGTTCATAGACAAGTAAATGGAAACTACTAAAAGCCTCAAGATAAGTGTGAGTGCCGAGGATGGCTCCTCCGTAGGAGGACGGAGGTGAATCCTCGGTAGTGTATTGAAGTGGTGAATAGTGGACTCGTGTGCGCAAAACTATTTCAAGTTGAAGTATCGTAGGATAGCCTAGCCAAGAGTCAAAGCTGGCTTGCTGCAATAACTCCACCAACCCTTCTTGATACTATGCATGTATGTAGGATCTGATGTAAGTCTTGCTGAGTACCTTTGTACTCATGTTGCTATAATCTACATTTTTACAGAAGACGCTGCAACCCCTTCTGATGGGTTCTATGTAGACGTTGACATCAACGAGTAGGCTAAAGACCCAGGTGGTGACCCTGAGCTTGTGAAGGACCACATAGTATAGCCAGAGGCTTTCCAAGCCTCTTTTATTTTACTAGTTGTCTGTACTCAGACAAGTTACTTCCGCTGCTGGCTTGTATGATTGTATGACTTGTATGTTGGGTCGTGAGACCCGTACCTTTGTGTGTATGTTATGTATGGCTCACTGAGCCTTAAATAAAGTACTTGTGTCATAAAGTCATGTTGTGATGCTTCGTTGTATTTGCACATATCGAGCATATTGTGTGTATGATTGAAATGCTTGGTATGTGTGGGATCTGGCTATCTAGTTGTTTATCTTTAGTAGCCTCTCTTACCGAGAAATGTCTCCTAGTGTTACCGCTGAGCCATGGTAGCTTGCTACTGCTCTGGAACACTTAGGCTGGCCGGCATGTGTCCTTCTTCGTTCCTGTGTCTGTCCCTTCGGGGAAATGTCACGCTTTGAGTACCGGAGTCCTGTTAGCCCGCTACAGCCCGGTTTACCGGAGTCCTGCTAGCCCAGTGCTACAGCCCGGACCCACTTGCTGATGACCGACACGTTCGAAGCTGGGTCATGGATGCCTGTCCCTGTAAGTCTGTGCCACTTTGGGTTTACGACTAGTCATGTCAGCCCGGGCTCTTTATCATATGGATGCTAGCGACACTTTCATATACGCGAGCCAAAAGGCGCAAACGGTCCCGGGAAAAGGTAAGACGACACCCGTGGGGATACCGTGCGTGAGGCCGCAAAGTGATATGAGGTGTTACCAGCTAGATCGATGTGACATCGAGTCGGGGTCCTGACACGTGGAAATCACCCCGGCACCCGAAAATAGTGAGTAATAGTCCACGAAACGGGCCAGAATCGGCCGAAGCTGCGAGTGTTGATGACCGACATGTAAACGCACCCCGGGGTCCAAGAAACGGGCCAGAATAGGGCAAAACTGTGAGTATTGATGACTGACATGTAAACGCACCTCGCGGTTCGTTAACCGTGGAAACCACTTAGGGATCCCAAAACAGTGGGTAATAGTCCACGAAATTGGCCAGAATCGGCCAAAACTATGAGTGTTGATGACCGACACGTAAACGCACCTTGGGGTTCAACAACTATGGAAATCACTTCGGGACCCCAAAACAGTGAGTAAAAGTCCACAAAATGTGTCAGAATTGGCCAAAACTGTGAGTATTGATAACCGACACGTAAACGCACCCCAGGGTTCGTAAATCGTGGAAATCACTCCGGGACCCCCAAAACTAAGTAATAGTCCAAGAAACGGGCGAGAATCAGCCCAAACTGTGATTGTTGATGACCTAAACTTAAGCGCACCTTGGGGTTCAACAACCATGGAAATCACTTTGGGACCCCAAAACGGTGAGTAATATTCCATGAAACGGGTCAGAATCGACAAAAACCGCGAGTGTTGATGACCGACACGTAAATGCACCCCGGGGTTCGTTAATCCTGGAAATCACACCGGGACCCCAAAACTGTGAGTAATAGTCCACGAAACGGGCTAGAATCGGCCAAAACTGTGAGTGTTCATGACCGACACGTAAAAGCACCTTGGGGTTCAAAAACTATGGAAATCGCTTCGGGACCCATGAATGGTGAGCAATAGTCCACGAAACGCGTCAGAATTGGCCAGAACTATGAGTGTTGACGACGGACACGTAAACGCACCCCGGGGATTTGCAATCCTGGAAATTGCTCTTGGACGCCAAAACTGTGAGTAAAAGTGCATGAAATGGACCAGAATCAGCCAAACATGTGAGTCTTGATAACCGACACGTAAACGCACACCGGAGTTCGTCAATCGTGGAAATCACTCCGGGACCCCCAAAACTAAGTAATAGTGCAAGAAACGGGCCAAAATCGGCCCAAACTGCGATTGTTGATGATCGACACGTAAGCGCACCTTGGGGTTCAACAACCATGGAAATCACTCTGGGGCCCCAAAAGGTTGAGTAATAGTCCACGAAACGGGTCGGCATCGACAAAAACCGTGAGTGTTGATGACCTACACGTAAACGCACCCGGGGTTCGTTAATCGTGGAAATCACCCCGGGACCCCAAAATAGTCAGTAATAGCCCACGAAACGGGCCAGAATCGGCCGAAGCTGCGAGTGTTGATGACCAACATGTAAACGCACCCCGGGGTTTGTTAATCATGGAAATCACTCTCGGACCCCAAAACAGTGAGTAATAGTCCACGAAACAGGCCAGAATCGGGCAAAACTGCGAGTGTTGATGACTGACACGTAAACGCACCCCGCGGCTCGTTAACCGTGGAAACCACTCCGGGACCCCAAAACAGTGAGTAATAGTCCACGAAACGGGCCAGAATCGGCCAAAACTGTGAGTGTTGATGACCGACATGTAAATGCACCCCAGGGTTCGTTAATCCTGGAAATCACACCGGGACTCCAAAACAGTGAGTAATAGTCCACGAAATGGGCCAGAATCGGCTATAACTGTGAGTGTTCATGACCGACACGTAAATGCACCTTGGGGTTCAATAACTATGGAAATCGCTTCGGGACCCATGAATGGTGAGTAATAGTCCACGAAACGCGTCAGAGTTGGCCAAAATTGTGAGTGTTGATGACGGACACGTAAACGCACCCCGGGGATTTGCAATCCTGGAAATTGCTCTGGGACGCCAAAACTGTGACTAAAAGTAACCGAAACGGACCATAATCGACCAAAATTGTGAGTGTTCATGACCGACACGTAAACGCACCCCGGAGTTCGTCAATTGTGGAAATCACTCCGGGACCCCCAAAACTAAGTAATAGTGCAAGAAACGGGCCAAAATCGGCCCAAACTACGCTTGTTGATGATCGACACGTAAGTGCACCTTGGGGTTCAATAACCATGGAAATCGCTCTGGGGCCCCAAAAGGTTGAGTAATAGTCCACGAAATGGTTCAGCATCGACAAAATCCGTGAGTGTTGATGACCTACACGTAAACGCACCCGGGGTTCGTTAATCGTGGAAATCACCCCGGCACCCGAAAATAGTGAGTAATAGTCCACGAAACGGGCCAGAATCGGCCGAAGCTGCGAGTGTTGATGACCGACATGTAAACGCACCCCGGGGTCCACGAAACGGGCCAGAATAGGGCAAAACTGTGAGTATTGATGACTGACATGTAAACGCACCTCGCGGTTCATTAACCGTGGAAACCACTTAGGGATCCCAAAACAGTGGGTAATAGTCCACGAAATTGGCCAGAATCGGCCAAAACTATGAGTGTTGATGACCGACACGTAAACGCACCTTGGGGTTCAACAACTATGGAAATCACTTCGGGACCCCAAAACAGTGAGTAAAAGTCCACAAAATGTGTCAGAATTGGCCAAAACTGTGAGTGTTGATAACCGACACGTAAACGCACCCCAGGGTTCGTAAATCGTGGAAATCACTCCGGGACCCCCAAAACTAAGTAATAGTCCAAGAAACGGGCGAGAATCAGCCCAAACTGTGATTGTTGATGACCTAAACTTAAGCGCACCTTGGGGTTCAACAACCATGGAAATCACTTTGGGACCCCAAAACGGTGAGTAATATTCCATGAAACGGGTCAGAATCGACAAAAACCGCGAGTGTTGATGACCGACACGTAAATGCACCCCGGGGTTCGTTAATCCTGGAAATCACACCGGGACCCCAAAACTGTGAGTAATAGTCCACGAAACGGGCTAGAATCGGCCAAAACTGTGAGTGTTCATGACCGACACGTAAAAGCACCTTGGGGTTCAAAAACTATGGAAATCGCTTCGGGACCCATGAATGGTGAGCAATAGTCCACGAAACGCGTCAGAATTGGCCAGAACTATGAGTGTTGACGACGGACACGTAAACGCACCCCGGGGATTTGCAATCCTGGAAATTGCTCTGGGATGCCAAAACTGTGAGTAAAAGTGCATGAAATGGACCAGAATCAGCCAAACATGTGAGTCTTGATAACCGACACGTAAACGCACACCGGAGTTCGTCAATCGTGGAAATCACTCCGGGACCCCCAAAACTAAGTAATAATGCAAGAAACGGGCCAAAATCGGCCCAAACTGCGATTGTTGATGATCGACACGTAAGCGCACCTTGGGGTTCAACAACCATGGAAATCACTCTGGGGCCCCAAAAGGTTGAGTAATAGTCCACGAAACGGGTCGGCATCGACAAAAACCGTGAGTGTTGATGACCTACACGTAAACGCACCCGGGGTTCGTTAATCGTGGAAATCACCCCGGGACCCCAAAATAGTCAGTAATAGTCCACGAAACGGGCCAGAATCGGCCGAAGCTGCGAGTGTTGATGACCAACATGTAAACGCACCCCGGGGTTTGTTAATCATGGAAATCACTCTCGGACCCCAAAACAGTGAGTAATAGTCCACGAAACAGGCCAGAATCGGGCAAAACTGCGAGTGTTGATGACTGACACGTAAACGCACCCCGCGGCTCGTTAACCGTGGAAACCACTCCGGGACCCCAAAACAGTGAGTAATAGTCCACGAAACGGGCCAGAATCGGCCAAAACTGTGAGTGTTGATGACCGACACGTAAGCGCACCTTGGGGTTCAACAACTATGGAAATCACTTCGGGACGCCAAAACGGTGAGTAAAAGTCCACCAAACGCGTCAGAATTGGCCAAAATTGTGAGTGTTGATGATTGACACGTGAACGCACCCCGGGGTTCGTAAATCGTGGAAATCACTCCGGGACCCCCAAAACTAAGTAATAGTCCAAGAAACGGGCCAGAATCAGCCCAAACTGTGATTGTTGATGACCTACACTTCAGCGCACCTTGGGGTTCAACAACCATGAAAATCGCTTTGGGACCCCAAAACGGTGAGTAGTATTCCACGAAACGGGTCAGAATCGACAAAAACCGCGAGTGTTGATAACCAACAGGTAAGCGCACTCCGGGGTTCATTATTCGTGGAAATCACTCCGGGGCCCCAAAACAGTGAGTAATAGTCCACGAAACGGGCCAGAATCGGCCAAAACTGTGATTGTTGATGACCGACACGTATGTGCACCCTGGGGTTCAACAACCATGGAAATCGCTCTGGGACCCCAAAACGGTGAGTAATAGTGCACGAAACGGGTCAGAATCGACAAAAACAGCGAGTGTTGATGACCGACATGTAAATGCACCCCAGGGTTCGTTAATCCTGGAAATCACACCGGGACTCCAAAACAGTGAGTAATAGTCCACGAAATGGGCCAGAATCGGCTATAACTGTGAGTGTTCATGACCGACACGTAAATGCACCTTGGGGTTCAATAACTATGGAAATCGCTTCGGGACCCATGAATGGTGAGTAATAGTCCACGAAACGCATCAGAGTTGGCCAAAATTGTGAGTGTTGATGACGGACATGTAAACGCACCCCGGGGATTTGCAATCCTGGAAATTGCTCTGGGACGCCAAAACTGTGACTAAAAGTAACCGAAACGGACCATAATCGACCAAAATTGTGAGTGTTCATGACCGACACGTAAACGCACCCCGGAGTTCGTCAATTGTGGAAATCACTCCGGGACCCCCAAAACTAAGTAATAGTGCAAGAAACGGGCCAAAATCGGCCCAAACTACGCTTGTTGATGATCGACACGTAAGTGCACCTTGGGGTTCAATAACCATGGAAATCGCTCTGGGGCCCCAAAAGGTTGAGTAATAGTCCACGAAATGGTTCAGCATCGACAAAATCCGTGAGTGTTGATGACCTACACGTAAACGCACCCGGGGTTCGTTAATCGTGGAAATCACCCCGGCACCCGAAAATAGTGAGTAATAGTCCACGAAACGGGCCAGAATCGGCCGAAGCTGCGAGTGTTGATGACCGACATGTAAACGCACCCCGGGGTCCACGAAACGGGCCAGAATAGGGCAAAACTGTGAGTATTGATGACTGACATGTAAACGCACCTCGCGGTTCATTAACCGTGGAAACCACTTAGGGATCCCAAAACAGTGGGTAATAGTCCACGAAATTGGCCAGAATCGGCCAAAACTATGAGTGTTGATGACCGACACGTAAACGCACCTTGGGGTTCAACAACTATGGAAATCACTTCGGGACCCCAAAACAGTGAGTAAAAGTCCACAAAATGTGTCAGAATTGGCCAAAACTGTGAGTGTTGATAACCGACACGTAAACGCACCCCAGGGTTCGTAAATCGTGGAAATCACTCCGGGACCCCCAAAACTAAGTAATAGTCCAAGAAACGGGCGAGAATCAGCCCAAACTGTGATTGTTGATGACCTAAACTTAAGCGCACCTTGGGGTTCAACAACCATGGAAATCACTTTGGGACCCCAAAACGGTGAGTAATATTCCATGAAACGGGTCAGAATCGACAAAAACCGCGAGTGTTGATGACCGACACGTAAATGCACCCCGGGGTTCGTTAATCCTGGAAATCACACCGGGACCCCAAAACTGTGAGTAATAGTCCACGAAACGGGCTAGAATCGGCCAAAACTGTGAGTGTTCATGACCGACACGTAAAAGCACCTTGGGGTTCAAAAACTATGGAAATCGCTTCGGGACCCATGAATGGTGAGCAATAGTCCACGAAACGCGTCAGAATTGGCCAGAACTATGAGTGTTGACGACGGACACGTAAACGCACCCCGGGGATTTGCAATCCTGGAAATTGCTCTGGGATGCCAAAACTGTGAGTAAAAGTGCATGAAATGGACCAGAATCAGCCAAACATGTGAGTCTTGATAACCGACACGTAAACGCACACCGGAGTTCGTCAATCGTGGAAATCACTCCGGGACCCCCAAAACTAAGTAATAATGCAAGAAACGGGCCAAAATCGGCCCAAACTGCGATTGTTGATGATCGACACGTAAGCGCACCTTGGGGTTCAACAACCATGGAAATCACTCTGGGGCCCCAAAAGGTTGAGTAATAGTCCACGAAACGGGTCGGCATCGACAAAAACCGTGAGTGTTGATGACCTACACGTAAACGCACCCGGGGTTCGTTAATCGTGGAAATCACCCCGGGACCCCAAAATAGTCAGTAATAGTCCACGAAACGGGCCAGAATCGGCCGAAGCTGCGAGTGTTGATGACCAACATGTAAACGCACCCCGGGGTTTGTTAATCATGGAAATCACTCTCGGACCCCAAAACAGTGAGTAATAGTCCACGAAACAGGCCAGAATCGGGCAAAACTGCGAGTGTTGATGACTGACACGTAAACGCACCCCGCGGCTCGTTAACCGTGGAAACCACTCCGGGACCCCAAAACAGTGAGTAATAGTCCACGAAACGGGCCAGAATCGGCCAAAACTGTGAGTGTTGATGACCGACATGTAAATGCACCCCAGGGTTCGTTAATCCTGGAAATCACACCGGGACTCCAAAACAGTGAGTAATAGTCCACGAAATGGGCCAGAATCGGCTATAACTGTGAGTGTTCATGACCGACACGTAAATGCACCTTGGGGTTCAATAACTATGGAAATCGCTTCGGGACCCATGAATGGTGAGTAATAGTCCACGAAACGCGTCAGAGTTGGCCAAAATTGTGAGTGTTGATGACGGACACGTAAACGCACCCCGGGGATTTGCAATCCTGGAAATTGCTCTGGGACGCCAAAACTGTGACTAAAAGTAACCGAAACGGACCATAATCGACCAAAATTGTGAGTGTTCATGACCGACACGTAAACGCACCCCAGAGTTCGTCAATTGTGGAAATCACTCCGGGACCCCCAAAACTAAGTAATAGTGCAAGAAACGGGCCAAAATCGGCCCAAACTACGATTGTTGATGATCGACACGTAAGTGCACCTTGGGGTTCAATAACCATGGAAATCGCTCTGGGGCCCCAAAAGGTTGAGTAATAGTCCACGAAATGGTTCAGCATCGACAAAATCCGTGAGTGTTGATGACCTACACGTAAACGCACCCGGGGTTCGTTAATCGTGGAAATCACCCCGGCACCCGAAAATAGTGAGTAATAGTCCACGAAACGGGCCAGAATCGGCCGAAGCTGCGAGTGTTGATGACCGACATGTAAACGCACCCCGGGGTCCACGAAACGGGCCAGAATAGGGCAAAACTGTGAGTATTGATGACTGACATGTAAACGCACCTCGCGGTTCGTTAACCGTGGAAACCACTTAGGGATCCCAAAACAGTGGGTAATAGTCCATGAAATTGGCCAGAATCGGCCAAAACTATGAGTGTTGATGACCGACACGTAAACGCACCTTGGGGTTCAACAACTATGGAAATCACTTCGGGACCCCAAAACAGTGAGTAAAAGTCCACAAAATGTGTCAGAATTGGCCAAAACTGTGAGTGTTGATAACCGACACGTAAACGCACCCCAGGGTTCGTAAATCGTGGAAATCACTCCGGGACCCCCAAAACTAAGTAATAGTCCAAGAAACGGGCGAGAATCAGCCCAAACTGTGATTGTTGATGACCTAAACTTAAGCGCACCTTGGGGTTCAACAACCATGGAAATCACTTTGGGACCCCAAAACGGTGAGTAATATTCCATGAAACGGGTCAGAATCGACAAAAACCGCGAGTGTTGATGACCGACACGTAAATGCACCCCGGGGTTCGTTAATCCTGGAAATCACACCGGGACCCCAAAACTGTGAGTAATAGTCCACGAAACGGGCTAGAATCGGCCAAAACTGTGAGTGTTCATGACCGACACGTAAAAGCACCTTGGGGTTCAAAAACTATGGAAATCGCTTCGGGACCCATGAATGGTGAGCAATAGTCCACGAAACGCGTCAGAATTGGCCAGAACTATGAGTGTTGACGACGGACACGTAAACGCACCCCGGGAATTTGCAATCCTGGAAATTGCTCTGGGATGCCAAAACTGTGAGTAAAAGTGCATGAAATGGACCAGAATCAGCCAAACATGTGAGTCTTGATAACCGACACGTAAACGCACACCGGAGTTCGTCAATCGTGGAAATCACTCCGGGACCCCCAAAACTAAGTAATAGTGCAAGAAACGGGCCAAAATCGGCCCAAACTGCGATTGTTGATGATCAACACGTAAGCGCACCTTGGGGTTCAACAACCATGGAAATCACTCTGGGGCCCCAAAAGGTTGAGTAATAGTCCACGAAACGGGTCGGCATCGACAAAAACCGTGAGTGTTGATGACCTACACGTAAACGCACCCGGGGTTCGTTAATCGTGGAAATCACCCCGGGACCCCAAAATAGTCAGTAATAGTCCACGAAACGGGCCAGAATCGGCCGAAGCTGCGAGTGTTGATGACCAACATGTAAACGCACCCCGGGGTTTGTTAATCATGGAAATCACTCTCGGACCCCAAAACAGTGAGTAATAGTCCACGAAACAGGCCAGAATCGGGCAAAACTGCGAGTGTTGATGACTGACACATAAACGCACCCCGCGGCTCGTTAACCGTGGAAACCACTCCGGGACCCCAAAACAGTGAGTAATAGTCCACGAAACGGGCCAGAATCGGCCAAAACTGTGAGTGTTGATGACCGACACGTAAGCGCACCTTGGGGTTCAACAACTATGGAAATCACTTCGGGACGCCAAAACGGTGAGTAAAAGTCCACCAAACGCGTCAGAATTGGCCAAAATTGTGAGTGTTGATGATTGACACGTGAACGCACCCCGGGGTTCGTAAATCGTGGAAATCACTCCGGGACCCCCAAAACTAAGTAATAGTCCAAGAAACGGGCCAGAATCAGCCCAAACTGTGATTGTTGATGACCTACACTTCAGCGCACCTTGGGGTTCAACAACCATGAAAATCGCTTTGGGACCCCAAAACGGTGAGTAGTATTCCACGAAACGGGTCAGAATCGACAAAAACCGCGAGTGTTGATAACCGACAGGTAAGCGCACCCCGGGGTTCGTTATTCGTGGAAATCACTCCGGGGCCCCAAAACAGTGAGTAATAGTCCACGAAACGGGCCAGAATCGGCCAAAACTGTGATTGTTGATAACCGACATGTATGTGCACCCTGGGGTTCAACAACCATGGAAATCGCTCTGGGACCCCAAAACGGTGAGTAATAGTGCACGAAACGGGTCAGAATCGACAAAAACAGCGAGTGTTGATGACCGAGATGTAAATGCACCCCAGGGTTCGTTAATCCTGGAAATCACACGGGGACTCCAAAACAGTGAGTAATAGTCCACGAAACGGGCCAGAATCGGCTATAACTGCGAGTGTTGATGACCGACACGTAAATGCACCCCGGGGTTCGTTAATCCTGGAAATCACACCGGGACCCCAAAACTGTGAGTAATAGTCCACGAAACGGGCTAGAATCGGCCAAAACTGTGAGTGTTCATGACCGACACGTAAAAGCACCTTGGGGTTCAAAAACTATGGAAATCGCTTCGGGACCCATGAATGGTGAGCAATAGTCCACGAAACGCGTCAGAATTGGCCAGAACTATGAGTGTTGACGACGGACACGTAAACGCACCCCGGGGATTTGCAATCCTGGAAATTGCTCTGGGATGCCAAAACTGTGAGTAAAAGTGCATGAAATGGACCAGAATCAGCCAAACATGTGAGTCTTGATAACCGACACGTAAACGCACACCGGAGTTCGTCAATCGTGGAAATCACTCCGGGACCCCCAAAACTAAGTAATAATGCAAGAAACGGGCCAAAATCGGCCCAAACTGCGATTGTTGATGATCGACACGTAAGCGCACCTTGGGGTTCAACAACCATGGAAATCACTCTGGGGCCCCAAAAGGTTGAGTAATAGTCCACGAAACGGGTCGGCATCGACAAAAACCGTGAGTGTTGATGACCTACACGTAAACGCACCCGGGGTTCGTTAATCGTGGAAATCACCCCGGGACCCCAAAATAGTCAGTAATAGTCCACGAAACGGGCCAGAATCGGCCGAAGCTGCGAGTGTTGATGACCAACATGTAAACGCACCCCGGGGTTTGTTAATCATGGAAATCACTCTCGGACCCCAAAACAGTGAGTAATAGTCCACGAAACAGGCCAGAATCGGGCAAAACTGCGAGTGTTGATGACTGACACGTAAACGCACCCCGCGGCTCGTTAACCGTGGAAACCACTCCGGGACCCCAAAACAGTGAGTAATAGTCCACGAAACGGGCCAGAATCGGCCAAAACTGTGAGTGTTGATGACCGACATGTAAATGCACCCCAGGGTTCGTTAATCCTGGAAATCACACCGGGACTCCAAAACAGTGAGTAATAGTCCACGAAATGGGCCAGAATCGGCTATAACTGTGAGTGTTCATGACCGACACGTAAATGCACCTTGGGGTTCAATAACTATGGAAATCGCTTCGGGACCCATGAATGGTGAGTAATAGTCCACGAAACGCGTCAGAGTTGGCCAAAATTGTGAGTGTTGATGACGGACACGTAAACGCACCCCGGGGATTTGCAATCCTGGAAATTGCTCTGGGACGCCAAAACTGTGACTAAAAGTAACCGAAACGGACCATAATCGACCAAAATTGTGAGTGTTCATGACCGACACGTAAACGCACCCCAGAGTTCGTCAATTGTGGAAATCACTCCGGGACCCCCAAAACTAAGTAATAGTGCAAGAAACGGGCCAAAATCGGCCCAAACTACGATTGTTGATGATCGACACGTAAGTGCACCTTGGGGTTCAATAACCATGGAAATCGCTCTGGGGCCCCAAAAGGTTGAGTAATAGTCCACGAAATGGTTCAGCATCGACAAAATCCGTGAGTGTTGATGACCTACACGTAAACGCACCCGGGGTTCTTCAATCGTGGAAATCACCCCGGCACCCGAAAATAGTGAGTAATAGTCCACGAAACGGGCCAGAATCGGCCGAAGCTGCGAGTGTTGATGACCAACATGTAAACGCACCCCGGGGTCCACGAAACGGGCCAGAATAGGGCAAAACTGTGAGTATTGATGACTGACATGTAAACGCACCTCGCGGTTCATTAACCGTGGAAACCACTTAGGGATCCCAAAACAGTGGGTAATAGTCCACGAAATTGGCCAGAATCGGCCAAAACTATGAGTGTTGATGACCGACACGTAAACGCACCTTGGGGTTCAACAACTATGGAAATCACTTCGGGACCCCAAAACAGTGAGTAAAAGTCCACAAAATGTGTCAGAATTGGCCAAAACTGTGAGTGTTGATAACCGACACGTAAACGCACCCCAGGGTTCGTAAATCGTGGAAATCACTCCGGGACCCCCAAAACTAAGTAATAGTCCAAGAAACGGGCGAGAATCAGCCCAAACTGTGATTGTTGATGACCTAAACTTAAGCGCACCTTGGGGTTCAACAACCATGGAAATCACTTTGGGACCCCAAAACGGTGAGTAATATTCCATGAAACGGGTCAGAATCGACAAAAACCGCGAGTGTTGATGACCGACACGTAAATGCACCCCGGGGTTCGTTAATCCTGGAAATCACACCGGGACCCCAAAACTGTGAGTAATAGTCCACGAAACGGGCTAGAATCGGCCAAAACTGTGAGTGTTCATGACCGACACGTAAAAGCACCTTGGGGTTCAAAAACTATGGAAATCGCTTCGGGACCCATGAATGGTGAGCAATAGTCCACGAAACGCGTCAGAATTGGCCAGAACTATGAGTGTTGACGACGGACACGTAAACGCACCCCGGGAATTTGCAATCCTGGAAATTGCTCTGGGATGCCAAAACTGTGAGTAAAAGTGCATGAAATGGACCAGAATCAGCCAAACATGTGAGTCTTGATAACCGACACGTAAACGCACACCGGAGTTCGTCAATCGTGGAAATCACTCCGGGACCCCCAAAACTAAGTAATAGTGCAAGAAACGGGCCAAAATCGGCCCAAACTGCGATTGTTGATGATCAACACGTAAGCGCACCTTGGGGTTCAACAACCATGGAAATCACTCTGGGGCCCCAAAAGGTTGAGTAATAGTCCACGAAACGGGTCGGCATCGACAAAAACCGTGAGTGTTGATGACCTACACGTAAACGCACCCGGGGTTCGTTAATCGTGGAAATCACCCCGGGACCCCAAAATAGTCAGTAATAGTCCACGAAACGGGCCAGAATCGGCCGAAGCTGCGAGTGTTGATGACCAACATGTAAACGCACCCCGGGGTTTGTTAATCATGGAAATCACTCTCGGACCCCAAAACAGTGAGTAATAGTCCACGAAACAGGCCAGAATCGGGCAAAACTGCGAGTGTTGATGACTGACACATAAACGCACCCCGCGGCTCGTTAACCGTGGAAACCACTCCGGGACCCCAAAACAGTGAGTAATAGTCCACGAAACGGGCCAGAATCGGCCAAAACTGTGAGTGTTGATGACCGACACGTAAGCGCACCTTGGGGTTCAACAACTATGGAAATCACTTCGGGACGCCAAAACGGTGAGTAAAAGTCCACCAAACGCGTCAGAATTGGCCAAAATTGTGAGTGTTGATGATTGACACGTGAACGCACCCCGGGGTTCGTAAATCGTGGAAATCACTCCGGGACCCCCAAAACTAAGTAATAGTCCAAGAAACGGGCCAGAATCAGCCCAAACTGTGATTGTTGATGACCTACACTTCAGCGCACCTTGGGGTTCAACAACCATGAAAATCGCTTTGGGACCCCAAAACGGTGAGTAGTATTCCACGAAACGGGTCAGAATCGACAAAAACCGCGAGTGTTGATAACCGACAGGTAAGCGCACCCCGGGGTTCGTTATTCGTGGAAATCACTCCGGGGCCCCAAAACAGTGAGTAATAGTCCACGAAACGGGCCAGAATCGGCCAAAACTGTGATTGTTGATGACCGACACGTATGTGCACCCTGGGGTTCAACAACCATGGAAATCGCTCTGGGACCCCAAAACGGTGAGTAATAGTGCACGAAACGGGTCAGAATCGACAAAAACAGCGAGTGTTGATGACCGACATGTAAATGCACCCCAGGGTTCGTTAATCCTGGAAATCACACGGGGACTCCAAAACAGTGAGTAATAGTCCACGAAACGGGCCAGAATCGGCTATAACTGTGAGTGTTCATGACCGACACGTAAATGCACCTTGGGGTTCAATAACTATGGAAATCGCTTCGGGACCCATGAATGGTGAGTAATAGTCCACGAAACGCGTCAGAATTGGCCAAAATTGTGAGTGTTGATGACGGACACGTAAACGCACCCCGGGGATTTGCAATACTGGAAATTGCTCTGGGACGCCAAAACTGTGACTAAAAGTAACCGAAACGGACCAGAATCGACCAAAATTGTGAGTGTTGATGACCGCCACGTAAACGCACCCCGGAGTTCGTCAATTGTGGAAATCACTCCGGGACCCCCAAAACTAAGTAATAGTGCAAGAAACGGGCCAAAATCGGCCCAAACTGCGATTGTTGATGATCGACACGTAAGCGCACCTTGGGGTTCAACAACCATGGAAATCACTCTGGGGCCCCAAAAGGTTGAGTAATAGTCCACGAAACGGGTCGGCATCGACAAAAACCGTGAGTGTTGATGACCTACACGTAAACGCACCCGGGGTTCGTTAATCGTGGAGATCACCCCGGGACCCGAAAATAGTGAGTAATAGTCCATGAAACGGGCCAGAATCGGCCGAAGCTGCGAGTGTTGATGACCGACATGTAAACGCACCCCGGGGTCCACGAAACGGGCCAGAATAGGGCAAAATTGTGAGTATTGATGACTGACATGTAAACGCACCTCACGGTTCGTTAACCGTGGAAACCACTTAGGGATCCCAAAACAGTGGGTAATAGTCCACGAAATTGGCCAGAATCGGCCAAAACTATGAGTGTTGATGACCGACACGTAAACGCACCTTGGGGTTCAACAACTATGGAAATCACTTCGGGACCCCAAAACAGTGAGTAAAAGTCCACAAAATGTGTCAGAATTGGCCAAAACTGTGAGTGTTGATAACCGACACGTAAACGCACCCTAGGGTTCGTAAATCGTGGAAATCACTCCGGGACCCCCAAAACTAAGTAATAGTCCAAGAAACGGGCGAGAATCAGCCCAAACTGTGATTGTTGATGACCTAAACTTAAGCGCACCTTGGGGTTCAACAACCATGGAAATCACTTTGGGACCCCAAAACGGTGAGTAATATTCCATGAAACGGGTCAGAATCGACAAAAACCGCGAGTGTTGATGACCGACACGTAAATGCACCCCGGGGTTCGTTAATCCTGGAAATCACACCGGGACCCCAAAACTGTGAGTAATAGTCCACGAAACGGGCTAGAATCGGCCAAAACTGTGAGTGTTCATGACCGACACGTAAAAGCACCTTGGGGTTCAAAAACTATGGAAATCGCTTCGGGACCCATGAATGGTGAGCAATAGTCCACGAAACGCGTCAGAATTGGCCAGAACTATGAGTGTTGACGACGGACACGTAAACGCACCCCGGGGATTTGCAATCCTGGAAATTGCTCTGGGATGCCAAAACTGTGAGTAAAAGTGCATGAAATGGACCAGAATCAGCCAAACATGTGAGTCTTGATAACCGACACGTAAACGCACACCGGAGTTCGTCAATCGTGGAAATCACTCCGGGACCCCCAAAACTAAGTAATAATGCAAGAAACGGGCCAAAATCGGCCCAAACTGCGATTGTTGATGATCGACACGTAAGCGCACCTTGGGGTTCAACAACCATGGAAATCACTCTGGGGCCCCAAAAGGTTGAGTAATAGTCCACGAAACGGGTCGGCATCGACAAAAACCGTGAGTGTTGATGACCTACACGTAAACGCACCCGGGGTTCGTTAATCGTGGAAATCACCCCGGGACCCCAAAATAGTCAGTAATAGTCCACGAAACGGGCCAGAATCGGCCGAAGCTGCGAGTGTTGATGACCAACATGTAAACGCACCCCGGGGTTTGTTAATCATGGAAATCACTCTCGGACCCCAAAACAGTGAGTAATAGTCCACGAAACAGGCCAGAATCGGGCAAAACTGCGAGTGTTGATGACTGACACGTAAACGCACCCCGCGGCTCGTTAACCGTGGAAACCACTCCGGGACCCCAAAACAGTGAGTAATAGTCCACGAAACGGGCCAGAATCGGCCAAAACTGTGAGTGTTGATGACCGACATGTAAATGCACCCCAGGGTTCGTTAATCCTGGAAATCACACCGGGACTCCAAAACAGTGAGTAATAGTCCACGAAATGGGCCAGAATCGGCTATAACTGTGAGTGTTCATGACCGACACGTAAATGCACCTTGGGGTTCAATAACTATGGAAATCGCTTCGGGACCCATGAATGGTGAGTAATAGTCCACGAAACGCGTCAGAGTTGGCCAAAATTGTGAGTGTTGATGACGGACACGTAAACGCACCCCGGGGATTTGCAATCCTGGAAATTGCTCTGGGACGCCAAAACTGTGACTAAAAGTAACCGAAACGGACCATAATCGACCAAAATTGTGAGTGTTCATGACCGACACGTAAACGCACCCCGGAGTTCGTCAATTGTGGAAATCACTCCGGGACCCCCAAAACTAAGTAATAGTGCAAGAAACGGGCCAAAATCGGCCCAAACTACGATTGTTGATGATCGACACGTAAGTGCACCTTGGGGTTCAATAACCATGGAAATCGCTCTGGGGCCCCAAAAGGTTGAGTAATAGTCCACGAAATGGTTCAGCATCGACAAAATCCGTGAGTGTTGATGACCTACACGTAAACGCACCCGTGGTTCGTTAATCGTGGAAATCACCCCGGCACCCGAAAATAGTGAGTAATAGTCCACGAAACGGGCCAGAATCGGCCGAAGCTGCGAGTGTTGATGACCGACATGTAAACGCACCCCGGGGTCCACGAAACGGGCCAGAATAGGGCAAAACTGTGAGTATTGATGACTGACATGTAAACGCACCTCGCGGTTCATTAACCGTGGAAACCACTTAGGGATCCCAAAACAGTGGGTAATAGTCCACGAAATTGGCCAGAATCGGCCAAAACTATGAGTGTTGATGACCGACACGTAAACGCACCTTGGGGTTCAACAACTATGGAAATCACTTCGGGACCCCAAAACAGTGAGTAAAAGTCCACAAAATGTGTCAAAATTGGCCAAAACTGTGAGTGTTGATAACCGACACGTAAACGCACCCCAGGGTTCGTAAATCGTGGAAATCACTCCGGGACCCCCAAAACTAAGTAATAGTCCAAGAAACGGGCGAGAATCAGCCCAAACTGTGATTGTTGATGACCTAAACTTAAGCGCACCTTGGGGTTCAACAACCATGGAAATCACTTTGGGACCCCAAAACGGTGAGTAATATTCCATGAAACGGGTCAGAATCGACAAAAACCGCGAGTGTTGATGACCGACACGTAAATGCACCCCGGGATTCGTTAATCCTGGAAATCACACCGGGACCCCAAAACTGTGAGTAATAGTCCACGAAACGGGCTAGAATCGGCCAAAACTGTGAGTGTTCATGACCGACACGTAAAAGCACCTTGGGGTTCAAAAACTATGGAAATCGCTTCGGGACCCATGAATGGTGAGCAATAGTCCACGAAACGCGTCAGAATTGGCCAGAACTATGAGTGTTGACGACGGACACGTAAACGCACCCCGGGGATTTGCAATCCTGGAAATTGCTCTGGGATGCCAAAACTGTGAGTAAAAGTGCATGAAATGGACCAGAATCAGCCAAACATGTGAGTCTTGATAACCGACACGTAAACGCACACCGGAGTTCGTCAATCGTGGAAATCACTCCGGGACCCCCAAAACTAAGTAATAATGCAAGAAACGGGCCAAAATCGGCCCAAACTGCGATTGTTGATGATCGACACGTAAGCGCACCTTGGGGTTCAACAACCATGGAAATCACTCTGGGGCCCCAAAAGGTTGAGTAATAGTCCACGAAACGGGTCGGCATCGACAAAAACCGTGAGTGTTGATGACCTACACGTAAACGCACCCGGGGTTCGTTAATCGTGGAAATCACCCCGGGACCCCAAAATAGTCAGTAATAGTCCACGAAACGGGCCAGAATCGGCCGAAGCTGCGAGTGTTGATGACCAACATGTAAACGCACCCCGGGGTTTGTTAATCATGGAAATCACTCTCGGACCCCAAAACAGTGAGTAATAGTCCACGAAACAGGCCAGAATCGGGCAAAACTGCGAGTGTTGATGACTGACACGTAAACGCACCCCGCGGCTCGTTAACCGTGGAAACCACTCCGGGACCCCAAAACAGTGAGTAATAGTCCACGAAACGGGCCAGAATCGGCCAAAACTGTGAGTGTTGATGACCGACATGTAAATGCACCCCAGGGTTCGTTAATCCTGGAAATCACACCGGGACTCCAAAACAGTGAGTAATAGTCCACAAAATGGGCCAGAATCGGCTATAACTGTGAGTGTTCATGACCGACACGTAAATGCACCTTGGGGTTCAATAACTATGGAAATCGCTTCGGGACCCATGAATGGTGAGTAATAGTCCACGAAACGCGTCAGAGTTGGCCAAAATTGTGAGTGTTGATGACGGACACGTAAACGCACCCCGGGGATTTGCAATCCTGGAAATTGCTCTGGGACGCCAAAACTGTGACTAAAAGTAACCGAAACGGACCATAATCGACCAAAATTGTGAGTGTTCATGACCGACACGTAAACGCACCCCGGAGTTCGTCAATTGTGGAAATCACTCCGGGACCCCCAAAACTAAGTAATAGTGCAAGAAACGGGCCAAAATCGGCCCAAACTACGATTGTTGATGATCGACACGTAAGTGCACCTTGGGGTTCAATAACCATGGAAATCGCTCTGGGGCCCCAAAAGGTTGAGTAATAGTCCACGAAATGGTTCAGCATCGACAAAATCCGTGAGTGTTGATGACCTACACGTAAACGCACCCG